>NC_081557.1:20978503-21005348 GCF_022355385.1 Mustela nigripes | reverse complement strand
AGACCGAGATCACAAGCAGGCAGAGAGGCAGGCAGAGAGAGAGAGAGGAGGAAGCAGGCTCCCTGCCGAGCAGAGAGCCCGACGTGGGACTTGATCCCAGGACCCTGAGATCATGACCTGAGCCGAAGGCAGCGGCTTAACCCACTGAGCCACCCAGGCGCCCGATATATGGGTTTCTACATATTAGCACACACAATAACTATAAAGAGTATTTGTGTGTACAAATACCTTTGTGTCCACTTATTTCCACAGAATAAATTTCTAGAGGTAGAACTTTTAGATCGTAAGGGTAAATGTTAACTTTTGCTACATGTGGCTAAAATGCTTTCCTGAAATGTTACTAAATCTCTTCTTGACAAAACTAATTTCTCATCAGCCTTTTATGATAAGCGTACATCTATTATCATTGGAATTTGTTCCTAGGAAGTCAAAACTTGAAATCCAAGATATTTTTAAGTGTGTGTGTGTGTGTATGTATGTGTGTGTGTATTTAAGAGTTTTATTTATTAGAGAGAGAGTGCATGGAGTGAGGGGGTAGGCAGAGAAAGCAGGCAAGAGAGAATATCCAGCAGACTTACTTCTGATCAAGGAGCCTGTCGCAAGGCTCAGTTCCACGACCCTGAGATCACAACCTGAGCCAAAATCAAGTTGGACGCCTAACCAACTGAGCCACCCGGGGCCCCCAAAATGTATATATTTTGATAAAAGAAACTTCACAGTGTTCACCTCACTTAATTTTTAGATTTATTTATCATGTTAAATGTAAGCAGTTTGGGTTTGTTTGATGGTTTTTTTTTTTTAAGATTTTATTTATTTGGGGTGCCTGGGTGGCTCAGCCCGTTAAAGCCTCTGCCTTCAGCTCAGGTCATGATCCCAGGGTCCTGGGATCGAGCCCTGCATTGGGCTCTCTGCTCATCAGGGAGCCTGCTTCCTCCTCTCCTTCTCTGCCTGCCCCTCTGCCTACTTGTGATCTCTGTCAATAAAAATAAATAAAATCTTTAAAATAAAAAAAGATTTTATTTATTTATTTGACAGAGAGAGAGAGATCACATGTAGGGAGGGGGAAGCAGGCTTCCCGCTGAGCAGGGAGTGCGATGCAGGGCTCAATCTCAGGACCGTGAGATCATGACCTGAGCCAAAGGCAGAGGCTTAGCCCACTGAGTCACCCAGGCGCCCCAAGCAGTTTGGGTTTTCATTTTAATATTATGGACATTTCACCTTGTCTATTGCTATTGCATTGAGATTTTAAGGTAAATTAATCACTAGAGATTATGTACATTTTTATTGTTTTCCTAATTTTCAGATGACCTTATCTAACATATAAACTCATTTATAGAACAACTATAGATAGGAATTGCTAATACCTTTGTAATTTTGTTTTTGCTTTAAGAAAGCTACCTGTTGGGGCGCCTGGGTGGCTCAGTGGGTTGAAGCCTCTGCCTTCGGCTTGAGTCATGATCCCAGGGTCCTGGGATCGAGTCCCATGTCGGGCTCTCTGCTCCGCGGGGAGCCTGCTTCCTCCCCTCTCCCTCTCTGCCTGCCTCTCTGCCTACTTGTGATTTCTTTCTCTCTGTGAAATAAATAAAATCTTTAAAAAAAAAAAAGAAAGAAAGAAAGAAAGCTACCTGTTTTGAGCAAGTGGGTGGCTCAGTCAGTTAAGCAACCAACTCGTGGTTTCTGCTCAGGTTGTGATTTCAGGGTCATGAGATTGAGTCCCACGTTGTATTCTATGCTTATGACAGAGTCTGCTTGGGGCACTCTCTCTCTCTCTGGCCCTCCCCGCTGCACTTGCACGGTTTCTATCTTTCAAATAAATCCTTTTTTTTTTTTTTTTAAGATTTTATTTATTTATTTATTTGGCAGAGAGAGAGAGCAAGAGAGGGAACTCCAGCAGGAGGAGTGGGAGAGGGAGAAACAGGGAGCCGGAAGCAGGGCTTGTTCCTGGGACCCTGGGACCATGACCTGAGCTGAAGGCAGACGCTTAATGACTGAGCCACTCAGGCGCCTCTAAAATAAATAAATCTTTAAAAAAAAGAAAGATTCTCTCCTTCTGCACCCCTCACGCGCGCGCAGAAGCGCGCACACACACACACGCACACTCTCTCTCTCTCAAAAATAAAAATAAAAAAAGAAAACTAGCTGTTTTTGAAATAAAATTTTTGAGATATACATGCAGAACTAAATTGTCAGGCTTTTCAGTCTTAGAGATTTTTTTTTTAAAGATTTTATTTATTTATTTGACAGAGATAGTCTTAGAGATTTTAATGTGTTAAAATCTCTAATCTTTAATGGATTATGTAAGTCTCTACTATGGAGACTCTGTGTGTGTGTGTGTGTGTATTTGTGTTATAATTGCATAAAGTTTTTTGTGTCTTCTCTTCCTAGGTATGCATTCCTCAGCAGCAACTGAGCTGTTTGTTACTGGATCTTTGCCAACCACTGGAACACTTCCACCCTCTGCCCTCTCTGCTTATCAGCATCCCACCACCTTCAGCAATAGGAACTTTGCTACCACCTCACCTTTGGTGCTTCAGGATTCATCTTTTAACACTACATCAAATGGAATTTTAAATCCTCATGACCCTTTGCTACAAATCAAGACTTCCCAGGGAACTGTTCCGACTGCTTTGGCATTTGAGCGCCTGGGCAGTTCTGCATTAAGTAACAGCATACCACCTCAGTCTTCAACATATCGCTCAGCTCAAGAGTCTGCACCCCATCTTTTACAACCTCAATTTAGTTTGTTGCCTTCAGCACTTGGGGGAGCCCAGCAAACTCCTCAAGCCTACAGCTCAGCTCTCTTTACTAGTTCTACTGCTGCCATTGAAAGAGCTCTTCTTCGAGAATGTAGTGTTATTAAACACCATCAGCGGCCTTCAGGTACCCAGTCTATTCAGGCACAACTGACTGGTTCACAGCATTCCTTACATAGCTATCTATCAAATGCAAGTGTCGTTAATTTTCAGGAAACTAGCAGGCAGTCATCCTTATCCTGTAGCCCAATTGGAGATTCTACTCAGGTGAGCAATGGAGGACTACAGCAGAAGACCTCCCAGGTGTCAGTGGGACTTGCTCAGTCTTACTCATCTGCAATTCCATCATCAGGGTTTCCTCCTTCTACAAAAGGAAAAAGTTGTTCTACAAAACAACCACTAACATCAACTAAGACCCCCAAACCTCAAAGTATAATTCCCCCTGTGCAAACATTAAGCTATTCCAAACCTTTACATAATCAGAGTTCAGTAATATCGGGCCAAGCACAGATTTATTCTACAGCGCAGCTACCAAGCCTTTTATCAGTCAGTCAGTCCCAGAATTATGGTTTAGGACAGCCACACAATGTGCCATCTATTGTTCATTCACAGGTTTATAGGTCCAACAAAGTGGAGAAGTTGCCATCCTTATATAAAACATTGACTTTTTCTGGATCATCTCAGACTATAACTTCTGAAAACCAGACCCTTAACTATTCTTCTAATCAACAGGAAGTATTATCTTCAGTTACAAGTGAGAACTACCCTGCTCAAACGAGAGATCTATCTTCAGTTAGTCAGTCTCAAAGTTATTCATCTAGTCATTCTCAGGGTTTGTCACCAGTCAGCCAGACACAGGTTAGTTATTCATCTCAGTCACAAGTGTTGTCAGTTGTTAGCCCCTCAGAAAGCTACGCTTCAGGGCAGTCCCTAACATTAACAGCCCCTTCTCTTTCTTATTCTTCCACCTCTCGGGCTCAAAATTTGTCAAATACTAGCCCAACCCAGAATTATATTTCTATGCACTCTTCCCAAAATGCTCAGACTCAAGGGTCATCCTCTCCCCAGTCCCAAAAGTTTTTGCCTGCTGTCCAGTCATCATCTTTTGCGTCCTCCACTCACTGTCAGACATTACAGAACAACATACCTTCCCCTGATCCAAAGTCTTATGCCGAAAGAAAACTTGACTCAAATGTGTATACATCTTCAAAGCAAGAAGAGGATTTTCCAATGCAGGAGTTACAGGTATTACAGCCACAAGTATCTCTTGAGTCATCGACCCAAAGGCTATCTGATGGAGAAATTAATGTTCAAGAACCAGCTTACAAGGTGTCAAAGGCAGAGGACAGATATTCTCAGAGTGTAATCAGAAGTAATTCTCGTCTTGAGGATCAGGTTGTTGGGATTGCCCTACAAGGGTCAAAAAAAGAAGAAAGCATGGTTGGTTCAGTGACACAGCTTACCCAACAAATTGGCCAGGTCAGTGCAGCAGCCCTTGATATTAAGAAGGCAACTAATTTAATGCAAACTTCACAAATAAGATTGAATGCTAAAGACCTCAACCAGCAGCATCCTCTTATACACAAGGTACATGAAGCCAAGGTCCAGGAGCAACATGATCAAATAATTAATGCTTCATCTCAGATTCAAATTCCAAATCACTCTTTAGGGCATGGCCATCAGGCATCTCTTCCCAATACACAGGTTCTTTTAGATTCTACCTGTGATCTACAGATTCTTCAGCAGTCAATACTGCAGGCAGGTTTAGGGCAAGTAAAGGCATCTTTACAAGTACAGCGTGTTCAGAGTCCTCAACAGATAGTACATCCTTTCCTTCAGATGGATGGTCATATTATTCAGAGCAATGGTGATCATTCTCAGCAGCAACTCCATCCTCAAACTTCTGAAATCATGAAAATGGACCTCTCTGAGTCTTCAAAACCATTACAACAGCATCTAACAACAAAGGGCCATTTTAGTGAAACAAATCAACATGATTCAAAGAATCATTTTGTTTCTCTTGGATCAATATGTTTCCCAGAGGCAATGCTTCTCAGTGATGAGAGAAATATTTTATCAAATGTAGATGATATCTTAGCAGCTACAGCAGCAGCTTGTGGGGTTACTCCCTCTGATTTTTCCAAGTCAACTTCAAATGAAACCATTCCAGCAGTTGAAGATGGTGATTCTAAATCTCATTTTCAGCAGTCATTAGATGTTGGGCATGTGACTTCGGATTTTAACTCTGTAACAGCTACGGTAGGAAAGCCACAGAATATAAGTGATATTTCCTTAAATGGAAATCAGGTCGCCGTAAACCTTTCACCGGTACCCACCCTCCAATCAAAAATGACTCTCGATCAACAGCATATTGAGACTGTTCAAAATAAAGCATCTAAAGTAATTTCACCAGTGGTCGGACCAAGTCATGAAGCCCAGGAGCAAAGTTCTGGCTCATTCAAGAAACCGTCTGCTACCAATCATGAATCCGAAGAGGATAGCGAAGTTCCTATCGATAATACGTTAACTAATAACAGAAGCCAAGAGTTTGTTTCTAGTAGGAGTATGAGTGGAGAGAGTGCTGCGTCAGAGAATGAGCTCACCGTAGCAGGTGATGACAGCGCTGGGTCGGTGAACCCAGCCAGAAGTGCCCTTGCACTGTTGGCCGTAGCCCCACCTGGGGAGGCCATCGGTGTCAAGATTGAAGAAGAAAACCAAGACTTAATGCATTTTCACCTGCAGAAGAAAAAACCCGGAAAGGGGCAAATGAAAGAAGAAGACAACAGTAATCAGAAACAGCCAAAAAGAACTGCCCACGGCAAACGCCAAAATCCAAGGGGAACAGATGTGTATTTGCCCTACACCCCTCCTTCCTCAGAAAGCTGTCACGATGGTTATCAGCACCAAGAAAAAATGAGACAGAAGATCAAAGAAGTAGAGGAAAGACAGCCAGAAGTCAAAACAGGATTCATTGCCTCTTTCTTAGATTTTCTGAAATCCGGGCCCAAGCAGCAGTTTTCCACTCTTGCCGTCCGAATGCCCAACAGGACTAGGCGACCAGGGACCCAGACTGTTCGCACACTCTGTCCCCCGCCACCTCCGAAGACTTCTTCTACGACACCCACACCTTTGGTGTCTGAAACTGGGGGTAACAGTCCATCGGAAAAAGTTGATAATGAACATAAAAACTTGGACCATTTATCTTCATTTTCTTCTGATGAAGAAGATCCTGGAGCATGCAGTCATGATATTTATAAAAACGCCTCTACTACCTTAGCTACGGATGCTGCTTCTGACAAAAAGAAGAAAACAGGTAAAGTTTTAAATTTTAGGTTCATAATTAGGGATTTCCACTGTTTTTATGCTAATAGACTGGGTTTGAAGCCTTCTTACCTTGAAGCAGGTCTATAAGATTTTCAGGACAAAATGCATAGGTGGGTGTTTCAGGTACTTATTTTTTTTTAAATGCTCTTTCCCTATAGGAAAGCTTTGGGTGTTAGGTTGAAAACTTCTGTTTTGTTTTGTTTTGTTTACTTTCTACCACATGATACATAAATTACATAGTTCATACCTAGACTTCTTTAATCTGAGGCTTCTCGTGGTGGTTTATGGATGTGAGGCATTGTATTGGGGACCCTGGCTTATTTTCTTGGTATGTCAGTTTTACCTGAAGATTAGCATTTTACTTATAAACATGGTTATCTTATGTGTAGCATGCACATGAGTATAATTAAGATAAAATTTTCAAGTTTTGTGTAGGCTCCTGACTGTGTCTCCAAACCTTTGGGTGCGTGTTTCACTTTACTCTATAGTTAAGGGAACACTTGGAGGAACTGTTTAAAGAAGCACTGCCTCAGGTCAGCTCTTTTAAGGAACGTTCTAAACGAAAAGATTTATGACAGTAAAATAGCCATGACCTCTGTGCGAGGACCCAGTAGCAATGCACTGTTACCTCCAGTACATAGATGGGAAAGTCGAGAGGACGTGAACTGTGCAGGTCCACACAGCTAGTAAGTGACAGAGCTGGAGTCCGCACTCGGGTTTGTGTGGTTGTAGAGCCTGTATTCCTGCCTCGCTCTTTTGTGTAAGTCAAGTGGGTCTTTAAAAGTTAAACCTCGTTTTGTAATGTACTTCTAGCTTCTCTCTGGACTCAAGACCACCCTTAACTGAGGTGATCGGAAACAACTGCTATTCCAAATAATCTATTAGCATAAACGTCTGCTAATACATTTCTAAAGAATTCTCGTTTTGTTATACAGGGAAATTAGTATAATGGAAAGTCAGTGTTAGAGTCAAAGACATTATGGATGTGGCTGATCCTGGTAAGGTTTTATACTCCTCTTTCCCCAATGCCGGGCGCTTTGCAAACCCTATTCCACTCTCCATTTGTAGAACAAAGCTTTTGTAATTTCTGTTTTAAAATATGAATCTAAGACTGTTTTCTTTCCAACAAGTGTTACTGCTTCATCTGTAGTTAAAATCATTACTGTCAACCCCATTCATACTCTTAGGTCTTCGAAGTTCTCTCGCTGCCATCCCCGCTGCTGCCTTCGGTGGAAGAACTCCTCTCTTGCTTCTCGTTAGAATCCTTTGCACCACACTCAGTGCTTCTGGGGGGAAACGTTAAAATGATATGTTAAACTTCTCCCTTTCCATATTTTATTTTCTGGTTCCACTCTTTCCACTTTTCCTCTTCTGTAACAACTGAATTTCTCATTGTTTCTGGGACCTGTCAGCCTGATTTCACACTTCTCTTTAGGCAGGTTTTCTAGCTAGAGTACCCTCTCAATTTTCTTCAGCCCAGCAGACCCTGTTAGCTATGAAGACCATCTTCAAAGTCACTTTGTGGAAGTTACCCCAGGCAGAATTAGTGCTCATATCCTCTAAACACAGCCCTCAAATATCTCTGAAAGACAAATTTAAATTTTAATTGCCACAAGGTCTAATTTATCCATTTTTCCTTTTTTGATTTGTGCTTGTGTCCTGAGAAATCTTTGCCTAACCCGTGGTTGCAAAAATGTTCCGTTGTTTTCTAGAAGTTTTAAACTTTTGCATTTTACATTTAGGTCTATGATCTCCACCCCCCCCCCTTTTTAAAGTACGCTCTGCACCCCACATGGGGCTCAAACGCACAACCCTGAGATCAAGAGTCCCATGCTCTTGATCCCTTTTGATTTTATTTTTGTGTAAGGTGAGGTATGGGTTGAAGTTAATTTTTTGGCATGAAGAAGTCTAGCTTTTCCAGCACCATTTGTTGAAAAGAGTCCTTTCTCCTTTTATTATCTTTGCATCTTTGTTAAAAATCAGTTGGCCATATTTGTATGAATTTGTTTCTGGATTCTCAGACTTGGACTTTGTGTTTATGCTTTCAGAAATACCACACTATTTTAATTGCTGTAGCTTTACAGTATGTCTTGCGACAGGGTAGTTGTGAGTCCTCCAAGTCTGTTCTTTTTCAGAATTGTTTTGCCTATTCTAATTCCTTTCCTTTTCCATATAAATTTTCAAATCAGCTATCCGTATTTACCAAAAAAGAAAAAAAAATCCCGCTGGAATTATTACTTTGATTTCCTTGAATCTGTAGCAATTTGAGGAAAACTGAACTGTTCACAATGTACTGAGTTTTAATAATTCATGAACATATTTGATTTCTTTTATTAGTCTTTTATAGTTTGGGACAAATAGATCCTACATATGGTCTATAGTTAGTTAAATGTTTTTGGTGCTATTTATTGTGAATTATACTCTTAAAAGTTTTCAAATTCCAGTGACTTATTGGTAGATTATAAAAACACAGGGGGTTTTTTTGTTTTTTTGGTGTGTTGATCTTGCAAATCTGTACTATTCATTTATTCTAGGGGGCTTTTTAGATTCCTAAGAATTTTTTAATGTAGGAAATTGTATCATCTGCAAATAAGGGCACTTTTATTCTTTTCCAATCTTACATCTTTTTCACTCCTATCTTAAAACACAGGAATTAACATTCCTATATAGTTTTTTATGAAAGTGTTGAGTGCTGACTTCCTGAATATGTTCTTGATCTTTGGAGGAAAGAAATCACCCTTTTGCCATTGAGTATGATCTTAACTGTAGGTTTTTTGTAGATTTCTTATCACACTAAAGAAATTCTTTACATTTCCTAGTTTGCTTACAGTTTTTATAATGAACAGAGGTTGAATTTTGCCAAATGCTTTTTCTTCATCTGTTGAAATGATTATGTAGTTTTCATATTTAGTCTTTCAATATGGTGAATTACATTGACTAATTTTCAAATGTATTCATGGCCTTGCATTCCCAGGATCAACCCCAACAGCTGTGATATCTTGTCTTTTTTTTTTAATACTTGGATGAATTCAGTTTTCTAATTTTTTTGCATCCATCTTTGCAGTGGATATTGGTCTGTAGCTTTCCTTTTTTAATGCCTTTGTCAGATTTTGGTGTCTGGTTATTGCTGACCTCATAAATAAATTGGGGACTGTCCCCTTCTTTTCTCTTTCCTGAAAGAGATTATGTAGTACGATTTCTTCCCAGAGATGCTTAATTGAATTTGTTGGTGAAACCATCTGGACCTGGAGTTTTCTTTTTTTTAAAGATTTTATTTATATATTTGACAGAGAGAGATCACAAGTAGACAGAGAGGCAGGCAGAGAGAGAGAGAGAGGGAAACAGGCTCCCTGCTGAGCTGAGAGCCCGACTCGGGACTCTATCCCAGGACCCTGAGATCATGACCTGAGCCGAAGGCAGTGGCTCAACCCACTGAGCCACCCAGGCGCCCCTGGACCTGGAGTTTTCTTTGTGAGAAAGTTTTTTGCTATGGATTCAGTTTCTTTGATGATGGAACCATTCATCTTGTCTGTTTCTTCTTGACTGTGTTTTGGTAGTTTGTATCTTTGAAGAAATTGGTCTGTTTTATCTGAGTTGTTTAATTTATGGGTATAGAGTTGTTGGTAGCATTTCCTCATGTTGATAATTTATGTCTTCTCTGTTGTGGTCAGTCTGGATAGACATTAATTGATTTTATTAATTCTTTTTCTCCTTTGTTGGCTATTTCATTGATTTTTGCTGTTCTCATTATTTCCTTTTTCCTGCTTGATTTAGGTTTGTTACACTCTATTTTTCTAGTTTCTTGTGGTAGAAGCCTAACTTGTTAATTTGAGAACCTCTTCTGCTATAAGCATTTAATGTTATAAAGCTCTCTCTAAACCCTTCCTCAGCTTTGTCCCACAAATTTTATTTTTATTATTTATTATTTTTATTTTCTTTCAGTACTCTCTGATATTTCCTCTTTGGTCCATGAGTTATTATATTTTTTGAATATTTGGGTATTTTCCAGATACCTTTCCTTAATTGATTTCTTCTTTGTGTAATTTCAGTTCTCTGACATTTGTTAGGGTTAGCTTTATGACCCAGGATATGCTTGATCTTGATTAATGTTCCGTGTGTACTTTAAAAGAACATATATTCTGCTGGTTTTAATAACATTTAATGTGTAATTATTGATATAGCTAGATCTTTCATTTTATTGTTTTCTGGTTTCCCCCTTTCCTGTTTTTCTAAAACACATTATTTAAACTTCAGGTATTTCATTTTTAAATTTATCTCTATCTTTTCTGACTGTATCTTTTTGTATTATTCTTCTAGCAGTTGACCTAATGATTACCGTCCACTTAAAATCAGTATTTTTATGATTTCAAGTAAAATGCCAAAGCCTACCAACCATACAGGTCCCTTTACCCTTGCCCTTATGTTACACATATTTGTCCTGTATATTACATCTACATATATTGAAAGCCCTAAAGAAGGAATGATTTTGCTTTCAACAGTCAAATATACTTTAAATAACTTAGGAGGAGAAAAGCCTCTTGTACTTATGTAGGTTCTATAATTTCTGTTGTAGTTCCTTTATTCCTGATGTTCCAAGTTTCCCTCTGGTATCACTTCCCATCAGCCCGAAAATCTTTTCCTTTTCCAAGGCTTTTCTTTTTCTTTGGTTTTCAGCAATGTAATTGTTTATCTCAGTAGGGTTTATCCTGTTTGGAGTTCACTGAGCTTCTTGAATCTGTAAAATGTATGTCTTTTACGAAGTTTGAAGTTTGGGGACATTATTTTTTCTGTACCAACCTTTCTCTCCTTATGGGACTCCAGTGACACAAATGTAAAACTTTTTGATAGTGTTCCTCCGGTTCTGTTCTTTTTTTTTTTTTTAATCTTCTTTCCCCCTCTGTTCGTCATATTGTATAACTTTTATTGCCTCACCTTAATGTTCATTGGTTTTTCAACCTTCTCGGTTCTGTTATTGTTCCTGTCCAGTGAATTTTTTATTTCAGGTATTTTTTCAATTCTAGAATTTGTCTTTGGTTCTTTTTTCTAGTTTCTCTTTCTCTACGGAGGACTTACATACTTCCACTCATTTTAAAAGTATGTCGACCCTACTTCATGGAGCATATTTACAACAGCTGCTTAAAGACCTTGATAATTCCAACATCTGAGTCATGATAAGAATGGCTCTGGTTTCCCTTTAAGAATTGTCACATTTTTTCCAGTTCTTTGTATATTGAGCAATTTTGAATTGTATCCTGGACATTTTGAGTACTATACTGTGAGACTCTGGGTTCTGTTAAAATCCTCTGGAGAATGTTGATTTGTGTTGTTTTAGCAAGCAGTCAGACTACAAATTGTCTCATTTTTGAGTGGTCATTCCATTGTTGGTTCAGTTTTCAAAGCCTTTGCTCTGCTGCTTTGGATCTATCTCAGCAGTTAGTCTGAAACTTAGGTGATGGGTAGACTTTGTTAAAGTTTAGATCTCAAACCCTTTCTTATGCTAGTTTGGATCTACTCTACATAAGTGCAGTTTAAGCATGAAACTGAGATTTGTATGTGTTTATATACAGAATTAGCAGATACTGCTCTCCAGCACTTTCCTCCCTGGGAATTTTCCATACTACCCAGCTCCCTGGGTTCCCTTTCCTTAGGCATTTGGCTAGAAAGCTGGCATTTTTCTTGGAGTTTTAGCTTCTGGTGCTTTGATACAATTTTTGCAAGTGGGGCTTAAGGCAATACAGCCATAGAAGACAAAAAATAGGGAGTCCCCCTAGATCCTCCCCCAGCTTTATTGAGATATAATTGACTATGTAACGGTTTATAAACTCTTCATGCCATTAGTGGCCCTGTTTCCAGGTTCTTCTGGAATGCCAAAAAGGCAGGCATTTTGTCAGGGTTTAAGATGTCTGGTTCACCACCATGGCATTGCAGCTTTGTGACTTGGGTTGCTAGTGGGATAGGTCTGGGAGAGAGAAAAGAGAAGAAAGAAATGGCATTTTCCCCCCCACATTCTTCACCTTGAATGGGCCTCTTCTCTGTACTCTTCTCTCTAGAAAAACAGATTTTCTTGGAGTTTTTGTTGTTTGTGCCCTGTGTAGCTCTAAATCAGGGGTCACCCTCTGGTCAATGCTAGGTGATAAGAGAGGAAATAAGTAAGAAACATCTCCATATAAAAATTGTTATTTAGGGCGCCTGGGTGGCTCAGTGGGTTAAGCCGCTGCCCTCGGCTCAGGTCATGATCTCAGGGTCCTGGGATCGAGTCCCGCATCGGGCTCTCTGCTCAGCAGGGAGCCTGCTTCCCTTCCTCTCTCTCTACCTGCCTCTCCATCTACTTGTGATTTCTCTCTGTCAAATAAATAAATAAAATCTTTAAAAAAAAAAATTGTTATTTAAATTTGTGCTTACCTCTCCAATCTATCCGCTTTATTAACTTTCCAGACTCTTCAGGTAGTTGCATTTTTTATTTTTTTCAAAGTGTTTATTTGTAGTACATGGGTGATAATAGGCTCTAGAGGGCTTACTTCATCTTGCTTGGTACAGAAGCCATGAATTTTAGAAAAATTCATCGTTTTATCAATTTACTGTCGTGATTTCTGATGCTCAAATTGTCCTGTAATGGGCAAGTAGGAGTCTCTTCAATGTTTTGGTATTTTTGTTGTGATACATTGAATTCATTAATTTTAAGGGAAAATCTATCTTTACAGTATTGTCTTCTCATCCACTTATAGAATATATTGTTTTTTTTACTTATTCAGATTTTATACTATGTATTTTCATATTATATCATTTTTCTCTACATAGATGTTACAGTTTCTGCATTTTTTTAACTACAGTTTTCCCCACATTGTCTTCTTAGCAATTACTGATGGTGGTGTATGGCAATTACTGATTTTTATATCTTCATTTTGGTTTTGGCATTTGGGGGGGTGGTTATTTTAACAGTGTTTCCACCTGCATTTCTTGCATTTTTAGGTAGACATTTATGGCTTGTAAAAATAATGGGAGTTTTGGGGGGCCTGGGTGGCTCAGTGGGTTAAAGCCTCTGCCTTCAGCTCAGGTCATGATCTCAGGGTCCTGAGATCGAGCCCCACTTTGGGCTCTCTGCTCAGCGCGGAGCCTGCTCCCCACCCCCACCTGCCTCTCTGCCTATTTGTGATCTCTGTCAAATAAATCAATAAAAATCTTTAAAAAAATAATAATAATTGGGGTTTTTTTATTTTTTTTTCCTTTTTCTTTCTTCTTTTTTTTTTTTTTTTTTTTTTTTTTTTGATTATTTTACTTGGGCTCAGCCTCTGCTTTAACCCACTGAGCCACCCAGGCTCCTCGGTCTCTGCTTAATAGTAGCAGTGAGAGCAAGGGTCCTCATGTCCTTCTTGGTTTGAAACAGAATATGCAGTGTTTGACTATGAATTAAATTTGTTGTCAGTTTCTAGTACTGTATACTCTTTGAGAAAATTTCCTTCTGTTTTGAGGTTCTTAATTTTTTAAATTAAAAGTGGATATTGAATTTTTGTCAGATGCTTTTTTGAGCTTCTGATAAATCTGCTTTTCCACATTAATCTATTATTTGTTGTTGTTGTTGTTTTTTTTAATTTACGTATTTATTTTAGAGAAAGAGAGCCTGCATGTAAGCTGGGAGGGGCAAAGGGAGAGAGAGACGCTCAAGCTGACTCCGCATGACGCGCAGAGTCCGTGGAGGGGCATGATCTCATAACCCTGAGATAAGGACCGGAGCCAAAACCAAGAGTCTCTCTTAAGCAATTGAACCACCCAGGCACCTTAGTCTTTTATTTGACTTCTTAATGTTGAACCTTTCTAAGAAAAGTCTACCATGAACTCTCCTTGGTCATGATTAATTATTTTAATCCATTGCAAGATTTAAATTGCTACTGTTTTATTGGAGATTTTTACACCTAGATTCATAAATGAAATTATTGCTTATAGTGATTTTGTCTTGATCCTTTGTTGTTGTTTTTTTTGGTTTTGGTTTTGTCTTAATCTTGTTTACTTTTATATTCAGGAATATGCTGGTTTTATATACTGAATTGGGAAAATTTCTATATTTGTCTAAGCTATAAAAAAGTTTACCACATAAAATAGGGATTTAGTAGAACTTTCTAAGAATATATCTGGGACTTTTCCAGTTTTTTTCTGAGGTAGTTTAATCTATCTGAATCAATTATTCAAAAGGTATATTTTCTAGTAAAATCATCCCTCTCATTTAAGTTTTTTAATCTGCTGTTATAAAGTTGTACATAGCATTCTAAGTTTTTAGTCTCCCCTTTTTCTGTAGTTATGTTCTCTTTCTTGCTCCAAATGTGTTTTAATCTTTTTCCTTACCATTCTGTGAAAAGTTTGCCTATTTAGTGGTTCTTTTCAAAGAACCAGTTTACTTTTCTTTTTTAACTCCTATTTTCATTTTTTTACTCAATTTTTCTTAATTTCTCTAATCCGTTCTTTTTCCCTATCTTCCTAGGTTCAATTTAATGTTTTCTCTCTGGCTTCTTGAGTTTAATGCTTAAGTTTATTTGTATATATCCTTGCTTTTTAATGAATGGCATTAAAGTATAAGTTATCTTCATTGTACCTGGGCTTTAATCTATGCCTCTATTTTTAATTTGTAATGCTCTTACTGTCCTTTCTAAATGGTTTGTCATTTCAGTTTTGATTTCCTTTTTAACCCAAGAGTTATTAAGAAAAAGTAGGGTTTTGCCTGTTTCCTAGTAGCTTTCTCATTTTGATGGTGGTGGTAGTGGTATTCTTTTATTACTAATTTATGACCCTACTGTATTTTGGTCAAGGGAATGCTTAAATAATGCCGCTTTTGGAAATCTATGAAAAATTTTTAGTGCCTTGGTAAATGGCCAATTTGTATAAATATTCCATGAATACCAAGTGCTAGCAGATTTTATTTGGTAATGCTGTTCAAATCCTCTGTATCTCTTTGGCTTTTCTTTAATGTAATAAATGACATTAGGTTATATAAGAAAATGTATATGTGAATGTTGGAGGTAAATGACAGGTCTAGAATTTGCCTTAAACTATCCCAGCAAATATAAAAGGGGTTGATGGACAGATAAAAGTATACCAAATGTTTGTAGTTGTTATAGCTGGGTTATAGTATTTGAGGGTTTGTATTCTCTAGTTTTATGTATATTTGAAATTATTAATAATAAACAGTTTTTTAAATCCTCCCTATCCTTATTTGTTTTTAGATTGCTTGATCTGTTGATTCCTGAAAAAGGTGTGTTAAAGTTTTGAAATATGTTTGATTATTTTTCTAATACTGTTTACTTGATATATTATGAACCCACATAATTAGGTACATAAAATATTACTGCGTTCAATTTCCTTTCTGTAAAATCTCTTCTTACAAATTTAATTTCCCACTTCTGTTTTTAATATTACCATACTAATTTTATTGTTAACTGTTTTGGTATATTTTTCCATATCTCTGCTTTCTTTCTTTCAGAATATTTTTTCTTGTGAATTATCACTCCTATATAGAAATAAAGAACATGTAAGAAAAACACATAAAATTCCCATAAAATGTGAAATGCAGACATTACTTAAGCCTTGACCACCAAAATAGAGCAATTTTATAAGATAATAGTTTAAAGAAAAAAAAAGGGACAAAGAAATAAAAATAAGTTTTTATTTTTAAAACTTCTAAATAACTCAAGGATTTAAAAGGAAACCAGGGGCGCCTGGGTGGCTCAGTGGGTTAAGCCGCTGCCTTCGGCTCAGGTCATGATCTTAGGGTCCTGGGATCGAGCCCCGCATCGGGCTCTCTGCTCAGCAGGGAGCCTGCTTCCTCCTCTTCTCTCTCTGCCTGCCTCTCTGCCTGCTTGTGATCTCTCTCTCTCTCAAATAAATAAATAAAATATTAAAAAAAAATAAAAGGAAACCAAAACTGAAATGATAAGCCACTTAGAAAGGACAGTGGAAAATTTACATTTCAAAACCAATGGGATGTTCCAAAAGTGTAGAACAAAGAAGAAAATTTATAGTGTTAAATGCTACTCCTTAGAGAATAAGAAAGTACAAAAATAAATTGAATATTAAATTAACCCAACTTAAAACCTCTAGAACTAACCATATCTGAGTTGCTTTTCTTTTATAATTTTACCACCCATATATATATCCCTAAGCACTATCTATACTTTTTTTTTGAAGTATAGTTGACATTCAAGGTTATATTAGTTCCCAGGGTACAACTTACTGATTCAACAACATATACTTCTTAATTTTTCACTGTATGACTTTGTTAAAATATTATTGACTGTATTGCCTCTGCAGTACTCTTTGTCTCTGTTACTTATTTTATAACTGAAATTTATACCTCTTAATAACTCCTATGTCTATACTATATTTTACTACACTATGCCATACTGTACCTGAACCCTGTACTTTTGTTTGGCTTGTTTTAAAGCTTCATAAAAAGGGCATTGAACAATATTGATACATTTTTCCTCTATTAATTTGAAAGTTATACATTCTTTTTAAAAATATATTTGGTTAGCATATTATGAGCATTTTCAAATATGAACAAAAAGATTCTTAATATTAAACCAAGTTATGTATCACTCAGTTTTAACAATCATTGATACATGGTCAGTTTTGTTTCATTCCTATCTTTATCTATTCTCCCAACCCCTGATTATTTTGATGAAATATTTCTCTTCTTTTCCTGGTTATAATAGGAATTGCAGTGTTTTCTGCTTCTCAAAATCTGTTAATAATCTTTACTCTCCTAATGGATAATAAGGCTTTTGAACAATAGAACTCTTTCAACAATGTAGTTTTCAGAACATAAGTTTTGCACTTCCTTTCTAAAATATTTTCTTCTTTTTGATGCTGTTATTAATGGAATTGTGTTCCTAAATTAATTTCTGGATGGATCATTGTAAGTATATAAAAATGCAATTGGGGGTATCTGGCTGGCTCAGTAGGTAGAACATGCAACTCTTGATCCTGGCGTTGTAAGTTCAAGCCAGGTTGCATGTACAGCTTGCTTTAAAAAAAAAAAAAAAAAAAAAGTACAGGGCACCTGGGTGGCTCAGTGGGTTAAGCCGCTGCCTTCGGCTCAGGTCATGATCTCAGGGTCCTGGGATAGAGTCCCACATTGAGCTCTCTGCTCAACAGAGAGCCTGCTTCCCTCTCTCTTTGTCTCTGCCTGCCTCTCCGTCTACTTGTGGTCTCTGTCAAATAAATAAATAAAATCTTTTTTTAAAAAAATACAATTGATTTTTATATATTGATCTTGTATCCTGAAACCTTGTTGAATTTACTTAGTAATTCTAGTAGTTTTTTAGGCGATTTCTTAGGCTTTTCTGTATACAAGATCACATCATCTGCAAATATTGTTTTATTTCTTCAGACATCTTTCTGAGGGGAAAACATCTAGTTTTTTACCTTTAAGTATGATGTCAGGGTTTCTTTTTTTATAGATGCCCTTTATCAGGTTGAAGAAGTTCTGTTCCGTTTTTAGCTTGTTGAGTGTTTTTATCACAAGTGTTTAAATTTATGATGTTGAATTTTGCCAAGTGCTTTTTCTTTTCATCTACTAAGATGATCCTGTGGTTTTTGTCTTTTGTTCATAACATGGTGATTGATTGCTGTTTAAGTATGCATTTCTAGGATAAAACCCATTTGGTCATGATGTGTAGTTCTTTTTATATGTTGTTTGATTTGCTTATATTTTTGAAGATTTTTGTGTTTATATTCCTGAAGGATAATGGTCCTATGGTTTTTCATGGTGTTTTTGTCTGGTTTAACTATTGGAATAATATTTAGTCCTATAAAATGAGTGCTTACTCATATTTTTTTTAAGCTTATGACGGATTAGTATTCATTCTTATTTAACTCTTGGTAGAATCTACTGATGAACTCATGTGGGCCTGTGCTTGTCTTTGTGGGATACTTTTTAATTGCTTTTATTCTCTGTACTTATTGGTCTATTCAGATGTTCTATTTCTTCTGGAGATTTTTTTAGTGGTTTTCATCTTTCTAGAAATTTGTCCATGTCATCTAAGTTGTTTGTTAGCATACAGTTTTTCATATTATTTCATAATCCTTTTTATTTCTATAGTTCTTAAGGCTTTTTCAAAGTATGTTGGGGTGTTGTTTTCCCTTCGTGCATCAGATTGGCTTTTCTTCTATGAATTCTTCACAGCTTTGGTCAGCTGACCGTTACTTATCTTGCATCACTTTTGTGTCTCTACTTAAAATATTTTTGTGCTACTTAATGGACTTAGGTAGGGGAAAGTGTAGCTTGATGGGAGGCTCAGTCTGATTGTCATCCAGATGTAATTCCATCACTTTGATTCTTGGAAATTAACAGCCATTCTTTAATTTCTTATTGTAATATTCATTGTTTCAATTTGATGGTAAAAGCAATCAAATCTTTCTTTTTAAACTGTTCAGATTTTACTCAGAACAAATGAATGTTTATTTGTATTACTGATTTGCATTTGCTTGATCTAGTTTCAGAAGCCCTGCGGGTGGCAACTACTAGCCCAACTGCCAATACTACTGGTACTTCTACTCCTTCCTCCACCACTGTGGGTCCAGTTAAGCAAGAACCTCCCTGCTCTACTTCATCTGCAGTAAATACCCTGGAAAATATACACTCTACAGAACCCCCAAAGCCCTGCGAACTTGATGGTCTTCCTTCAGACCAGTTTGCAAAAGGACAGGACACTGTTGCCATAGAAGGTTTTACAGATGAGGAAAACACAGAAAGTGGAGGGGAAGGCCAGTACAGAGAGCGTGATGAATTTGTGGTGAAGATAGAAGACATAGAGACTTTTAAGGTGATTTGAATGTTCACAGGTATATTCAAGGTCATAGTTTAGTGGGTGTGTCCTTATGTAATAAGCCTTCATAATGACTTTAGTAGTAAGATCTAGCTTGAATTGCAAAAAGTTATATTTTGATAGTTATTCTAAGTTATAATTGTTAAATAAAAAAATCAAACTAGCAGATATTTTGAAAAAGAAAGCAGTTTAAAATAATTTTGACTTCTTTCTGAGTGTTAGGTATTTCTGACTAGTCACTATACCGTATTTAGGTACTAGTAATTAGAGCTGTTTTGAAATTTCATTTTGTTCAAGGCTCCCAAAATCATTGTATTGTTAGGAGTTTGGAGAAAATGAATTTTTCATTTAACAGTTTAAAGAAAATAAGAGAAATATGATGTAAACATAGAATTGACATATTTTCATAATTGCAAATTATAGAATCATAGGTAGAATGTCAAATTTCATACTGAAAAACTTTAGCCATTTAAAAAAAAATAGGTTTCAGAAACCTATCGGGGGGGGGTGGGCTTGGGGTTTTGTTTGCTTGCTTTTGACTTTTTAATTGGGGCAGAGAGGAGTGGCATTAAAAAGTATAAATGAGGAAGATAACCTTCAAATTATATGCCCTCCATTCACAATTAACTGCTGTTAATATTTTAACATATTTGTTTCTGGTCTTTTTGAATACATACATACTCTAAAAATTGTGTCGATTTATGTATGACTATCATTAGAAAACTTTCCAACAGTTACACAAAAGAGTAACTGGCTACTATGCATGTTGGTGTCCTCCCTATTCCTAGAAGGATTTTGGCAGAGACTGAATAGCAAGCTTATAAGAATTGTTGCAAAAGTTCAGGTAGGTAAAAAACAAAAGTTTAGCTAGATAGGTCTTTAATTTTCCTTTCAGCTCTAAGATTCTATAAATCTAGAATTTGTTGTCAGTTTGTATAAATATAATAAGTATAATTACATATAAATACATATTACAGGAGGCTTTAAAAACAGGAAAAGAACCCCCAGCTATCTGGAAAGTACAAAAAGCTTTATTACAGAAATTTGTTCCTGAAATTCGAGATGGACAAAGAGAATTTGCTGCTACCAATAGTGTAAGTAGAGTGCTTCTTTATATTCGTCTTCCTGGTTTTTTTGACAGCATCGTGATCCTAGGGAAAATACAGAATGATTTAAATTTAAATGTAATTTATATTGAACATTTCTGATAATAGTATAAAATTTGGTATATGATAGTCTGATATCAGTATGTAAATCCTGGCTTTTTAAATTATTATTATTAGTCTATGAAGAGTTCATATGGACTCAGAGGCTGTTATATTGATTATTCTGCCGGTCAAACATCCTGATTTTACCAGAAGACTTACAGAAATGATTTCTTTTGTACTTAATGTAGTTACTTAATAGCATTGAGTAAGTAAGCATCTGGTAATTAGCCAAATGAGATTGCTTCTGTGTTTGCAGTTAAGAATAAGCCTGAAGTTATTTTTATTGAGGGTGAGAAGTAGCCTGGCCAGAGCTACATTTGGAAAACTTAGAGGATAGCAATGTAATAGTGAAGCCAACAAATTTTTATGTACAGAATGTTTAAGTATGTAATTCAGAGTGTTTCTTTCCTTAGTATCTTGGGTATTTTGGAGAGGCAAAGAGTAAATACAAAAAGATATATGTGAAGTTCATTGAAAACACAAACAAAAAGGAATATGTCAGAGTGTGTTCCAAAAAACCACGAAGTAAGCCTTCACAAACTATCAGGTATTTATTTTTGTATGTAACATATTTATGTAGCAATTATTGGAAGACTTATTTTTGGCAATGTAATTTTGTTAAGTTTATCTTCTTTTTAGTAATCTCTATACCCAATATGGGACTTGAACCCATGACCCGGAGATCAAGAGTCCCACACTCCTCTGACCAAGCCAGCCAGGCACCCTGGCAATGTTTTATATAGAGAATTACATCAAGTAAAGAGTCTGATGAATTTTTTTTTATCATATACAAGTCTGAAAATTCAGTGTCTGCTGTAATAAGTGATTCCTTTTGGTGTAATGAGAGGGGTTATAAAGCTCATGACTGTCTTTTGTGGGATGGGCACTCTTTTTTTTCCCAGAGTCCTCTTGGTGTCACCCTAATATAGTGGAGGAAAAAATGGGTGAGTCAAAAGATTCGAATCCTGCTCTTTGTGATCTAGAATAGCACAACCTTTTTTGAAGCCCCCCCTTTTTATCCATAAAATGATGAAGTGTCCAGTTTTAAATGAAAAATTTGAGAAAAAATTATAAGACTTACACACTACTAAGCAAGTATACAATAGAATTGTCATATATTAATTATTGTGATTCTGGATTATGTGGAACATGAATCTGGAAGACAGATGACCTAGCCACATTCCTGTGATCTGTATGGGAAGAGGGCCATGATCCTAGACAGTCTCAATCTAGTGCTAGGAAGGTCTAGCTTGATTAAGGTTCCAACTTAGTGGAAGCAGTGTACCTTATTTTTATGATGAGGTTTTATCCATTCAACTCTCCAGAGCTAATACAGCAAATCTTGAGGGGCTCTAGGACAAGTATATTTGGGTCTCCAGATCCAAACATCCTGTTTCCACCTAAGGGTTTCAGATGGTCAGGGCTGGATATGGGTGTATCCTGCATTACTTCCCAAAGCCTTGGATCACTGGTTATACGGCCTCGTCCACAGGGAAATGAGTTCATAGAGAAAGAAGGAGTTAAGAGAGAGAAATCAAAGTTGAATTAATAGTCCCTTAGTGACTGAATATTGAATGTCAGTGGTTAGAATGTATTTCAAGAGGATTTGGCGGGGGGAGTCATCGTTGGCGATGTATAGGACTTGGACTTCACTTTGGAGATGTTAGTAATTAAATATACTTTTCTTCACTAGTGTTACTCATTTTTGGTCTCAATTTATTTTAATCTGACAAGATTTCAGTGTGTTAATCAAGTGTGTCTGTAACATTGCAGAACTGTTCAGGCTAAGCCAAGTAGTAGCAACAAAACTTCTGATCCTCCAACACCAAAAACTACAACTACAAAAGCCCCTTCCGTGAAACCCAAAGTTAAACAGCTGAAAGTAAAGGCTGAGCCACCACCAAAGAAACGGAAGAAATGGAAAGAAGAGTTTTCATCATCCCAGTCTGACTCCTCTCCTGAGATCCATTCTAGTAGTAGTGATGAGGAGGGTAAGTTCTCCATGAAATGAATACCTCGATAACTTGAGACTGTCAGCATGAACAGAGAGAAGCGGTGATGCTCACAACTCAAAACTTTTATTTTTCGGGGGATTTACCTACCTAATTGAGTTCGGGTTAGGCTTTTATAAAAATAAATTCAAAAAATAAATACATCCATACCTGTATACCTGCATACAAACACAAATTCACATTGCCTGAGCACTAATTGAAAGCACGGCTTGCCCACGCACACAACCGCACACAACCTTGTGAAGTAGAAGAAGCAGTGAACTGAAAGACTGTTGCGAGTTCTAACCACAGTAATGCCAGTTACCTCCGCTCTCTGGGTGAGGTGGGGATTATTAGATCACATAGTTTATACTAAATCCTGTCGTTCTAAAGTTCTTATTTTATTTACTTGACAGACAGAGGTCACAAGTAGGCAGACAGAGAGGAGGGAAGCAGGCAGCCCAACGCAAGGCTCGATCCCAGGACCCTGGGATCATGACCCAAGCCAAAGGCAGAGCTTCAACCCACTGAGCCACCCAGACGCCCCTGTCGTTCTAAACTTCTGAGTCTGTGTTTATGCTAGAAGAAACTACTACTCTGATACTGTAATTAATAGGGCATGTAATTTTTACTCTGAAACTAATTAATAGGGTATAGAAATATATATATAATATATACTTAGGTGTATGTGGAATGTTTATTAATTATATAATATGCATACTACTCTGTATCTGCCCCTAGCCAACCAGCTGCCCTTGACTAAGCGAGGTACCCTAACTGTGCCTTAGTTTTCTCTTTTATAAAATGAAAAGGTTGAAATAGGTCAGCAGTTACCAAACTTTTTGTTTGTTTGTTTTTAATTTTTTTTTTTAGTTTTTTATTTTTTATTAATGTATAATATATTATTATCCCCAGGGGTACAGGTCTGTGAATCGCCAGGTTTACACTCTTCATAGCACTCGCCATAGCACATACCTTCCCCAATTTCCATAACCCAACCACCCTCTCCCTACTCCCCTACACCCAGCACCCCTCAGTTTCTTTTGTGAGATTAAATAAGAGTCTGGCAGTTACCAAACTTTTTGATCTTAGAACACTTTTTTTTACTTTTAAAACTGTTGAAGATACCAAGGAGCATTTTTGTAGGCTAGATATAGATATAGATAATAGTTGTATTTACTTTATTAGAAACTGAACCTGAGGGGCACCTGGGTGGCTCAGTCAGTCAAAGGTCTGTCTGCGGCTCAGGTTATGATCCCAGGGCCCTGGGATTGAGCCCCATGTCAGGCTCCCTGCTTAGCAGGGGAGTTTGCTTCTCCCCCTACGCCTGCTCATGCTCTCTTTCAAATAAATAAATAAAATCTTAAAAAAGAACAAAACTAAACTGAGTTTGGGATAGTTGTAAAACACAAGAGTACACCAGTATACATTCCATTAGCCATCAAACTTGTTGTGTAATATATGCAAGAAAGAAAGCAGTTCAGTGTAGGGCAGAGGTTGGCAAACTGTGGCCAGTGGGCCAAATCTGACCAATAGTCTATTCTTGTAAGTAAAGATTTAACTAAAACACGAATTCATTTACGTATGTTCAGATAGTTGCTGTTCTACTAGGTGGCAAATTTTGAATCATTGCTACAGAAAGCATATGACCATTAAAGCCTAGAATGTTTGCTCCTGGCCCTTCCAAGAAAAAATTGGTGACTTTTCTTCTGGAGCATAAAGTTGGAGGTAGGCAGAAAAAGATGAAAGGATGACAGAAGGCCACATATGCCAAATTAAAGCTGAAAAGCCTGGGATCCTGCAAGCCCAGAAGAGTCCCTTGGAGGAATTTAAGTAGGGAGCAATTGGAATTTGAATTACAAGACCTCATAGTTCAGGTATAATTCAAAGTCTGAACCTTAGTTGTAGCAGTAGGAGTAAAGAGGGGGACGCATAAGAAATTCAGACTGATGGGGTGCCTGGGTGGCACAGTGGGTTAAAGCCTCTGCCTTTGGCTCAGGTCAGGATCTCAGGGTCCTGGGATCGAGCCCCACGTCGGGCTTTCTGCTCAGCAGGGAGCCTGCTTCCCTCTCTCTCTCTCTGTCTGCCTCTCTCTCTACTTGTGATCTGTGTCTTTCAAATAAATAAATAAAATCTAAAAAAAAAAAAATTCAGACTGAACGTGAATGATGAATTGGGCATTGGGGGTGCTACTGAGGTTGATGGCCAGGTTGGCCTCTGACATTACAACTGTCATCGCTTGGGAGCTCATCTCAAAGCTTATTGGAATGGAAATCGAATTGTAACAAAAAGTCTTCTTCAGGGCAACAGTCTACTTGAAATGTGTTGTTTTTAAAAGCTACTTAGAAAGTATGCACATCAGAATTTATAAAGAAGATACCAAAGAGCATTTCTTTTTTTTTTTTCCCAAAGAGCATTTCTGTAGGCTAGATGAAATTTAGTGCTTTGAGTATGTGTAGAAGGCAATATACGTAATCTTTGCAGTTAGCATTCCTGCCTACTGTTTAGAATGGAGTGGTTTGAGTTCTGAATGTGCACACCACTGTACTGCTTCCTCAGATGACTTTCAAGTTTTTCTTTATTGGTAACTTGAATTGTTGCCACTAGGTGTCAGTAATAGGTAAGCATTTTTAGTGTTTAAAAAGTCAAATATTTATGATAAACATAGATTTATAGGCTGGTGATACTGTTTCAAGACTTTTATAGTCTTCAGATTTATTGAAGATTCCAAAACACTTGTGGGGTTTTTTTTTAAGGCTTTATCTATTGATGTTTACCAAATATCAATTAAAATAACTTTGTAAAATATTTATTTAAAATAAACCCATTCCATATTAATATTTTTTAACAACTGTATTTTCCTAAAATAACACTAGTTATAAGAGTAGCATTTTTATATTTGCTTCTACATATATATTTTGGGTAAAGTATATAAAGAAAACCCAGCCTTGGGGCACCTGGGTGGCTTAGTCAGTTAAGCATCTGCCTTTGGCTCGGGTCATGATCCGGGGGTCCTGGGATGGAGCCCCACATCGGGCTCCCTGCTCAGCAGAAAGCCTGCTTCTTCCTCTCTCTCTGCCTCTCCCCTGCTCATGTTCTCTCACATTCTCTATCTCAAGTAAATATAAAGTCTTTAAAAAAAAAAAAAAGAAGGAAAGAAAGAAGAAAACCCAGCTTTATGTAGATTTTGTAGTTGGGAAAGGGAGGAGTATTTTAATTAAAATATTTTAATTTTCAGACAATTATGGATATTTTTCTTTGATGTTCAGAAGGTTTTTATTTTATGAACTTGACAAAAAGTAACTTTTTCAACTTTTCATGCTTGTTACTTTAAAATGTATTGGTTTGTCTTACCTCCGCAATGTATCTTTAATCCATGAATGATTTTATGACATTTTCCATTGGTCATGTGAAAATATCTGTTAGCTCTTTAATGTACATAGTCTATTTCACTTTTTCCCACATTTTTAAAAAATTGTGCTAAAATATATAAACATAAAATTTGCTGTTACAGTCATTTTTAAGTGTACGTTCAGTAGCATTAATTATATTCACACTGTTGTGCAACTATCACAGCTCTCTATTTCCAGGACATTTTCATCACAGAAATTGGAAACTTTGTAACCATTAAGCAATAACTCCCCATACCCTTTTCCCCTGTTGGTGGTAATCTTTAATCTGTTTTCTGTTTCCATGAATTTGCCTACTCTAAATATATCATATAAATATGCTTGTCTTATTTCACTTAACATGATGTTTTCAAGGTTCATCCATGTTACAGCACATTTTCACATTTCACATTTATTACTTATTACTTTTTACGGCTGAATACATTGTAAGTTTATCCCTTGTATGTTCACTTTGTTTATCTTTTCATCTATTGATGGACATGGGTTGTTTCCACCTTTTAGCTATTGTAAATAATGCTGCAGTGAACATTGGCTTACAAATATCTGTTTGTATCTTTTTTTCAGTACATCTAGGAGTAGAATTTCTGAGTCATATAATTATAAGTTTAGCTTTTTGAGGGACCACTAATTGATTTTCCAAAGCGGTTACACCGTTTCACATTCCCACCAGCGATGTAGGAGGTTCCAATTTCTTCACTTCTTCACCAATACTTGTTATATTTTGTTTTGGGTATGTTGTTGTTGTTTATTGTAGCTGTCCTAGTAGGTGTAAAGTGTTATATTGAAATTTTGATTTGTATTTCCCTAACAACTAATGATGTTGAGCATCTTTTCAGGTGCTTATTGGCCATTTCCTTATTTTCTTTGGAGAAATATCTGAAATATTTTGCCCATTTCTTAATGGGCAAATGGGCATTTCTCCTTTTGTTCTTGAGTTGTGGGAGTTCTTTATATTTTATCCTGTTCTGTAGGTTGACATTTCATTTTTGATAATGTCCACTGGTGTACAAAAATTTGAAATTCTAATGAAGCCAAATTTATCTGGTTTTTTTCCTCTATTGCTTAAGCTTTTGGTGTCATATTTAGAATCTATTGCCAAATGCAAGGTCATGAAGATTTACCCCTATATTTTCTTCTAAGAGTTTCATGATTTTAACTCTTACATTTAGGTCATACATTTTTACAGCATCAAAAAAAAATAATACTCATGGGGCGCCTGGGTGGCTCAGTGGGTTAAGCCACTGCCTTCGGCTCAGGTCATGATCTCAGGGTCCTGGGATCGAGTCCTGCATCGGGCTCTCTGCTCAGCAGGGAGCCTTCTTCCTCCTCTCTCTCTGCCTGCCT
>NC_081557.1:20813685-20978403 GCF_022355385.1 Mustela nigripes | reverse complement strand
GCCGGGGTGGCTCAGTGGGTTAAGCCACTGCCTTCGGCTCAGGTCATGATCTCAGGGTCCTGGGATCGAGTCCTGCATCGGGCTCTCTGCTCAGCAGGGAGCCTTCTTCCTCCTCTCTCTCTGCCTGCCTCTCTGCCTACTTGTGATCTCTCTCTGTAAAATAAATAAATAAAATCTTAAAAAAAAAAAATAACACTCATTAATATTACCACTGATCTCATCAGTAAATTCCTTAAGTATTGATTTGGATGTTGTCAGCCTCATATTGGTAGATACAGAATTCCAAAATTCTGATTTTCATTTGAAACCTCAAATTTTCTCATTGACAGCAAATGCTGTCAATTGTTTTTGTTGAATGACAGGTCCGCTTCATTAATTTTTAAGAATACCATGTCTGCGGGGCACCTGGGTGGCTCAGTGGGTTAAAGCCTCTGCCTTCGGCTCAGGTCATGATCCCAGGGTCCTGGGATTGAGCCCCACATTGGGCTCTCTGCTCAGCAGGTGATTTCTGTCTGTCAAATAAATAAATAAAATCTTTTTAAAAAAAAAAAGAATACCATGTCTGGAGGTATATGGGTGGCACAGTTTTTGTTTAAGCGTCTGCCTTCTGCTTACGTCATGATCCCAGGATTCAGGGATCAAGCCCTGCATTGGGCTCCCTGCTCCATAGGAAGCCTGCTTCTCCCTCTCCTACTCCCCCTGCTTGTATTCCCTCTCTTGCTGTGTGCCTCTCTCTGTCAAATAATAAATAAAATCTAAAAAGAAAAATAAAGAATACCATGTCTACCAAATACGCAAGTCTGAATAGGCATAGTGTGTGTGTGTGTGTGTGTGTGTGTGTGTGTGTGTGTCAGTCGTCCTTTCAAATGAAAATGGTGTCCCATGGGGAGAAAAGTGACTAGTTCATCTCGTAACTCAATTACATAGATGTTCTTCCTAGAGATAACCATCATAGTTCATAACAGAAGTGCATATGTACCTCTGATTTCATCACACAGAATATTAAGACATTTTCTCAATAGTAATGATTTAATAAAAATTTTTTACTGCTTCACCAAGAACTATCCTTTTTTTTTAATTTTTAAATTTTTTATAAGTAATCTCTCCCCAACATGGGATCAAACTCACAACCTCAACCTCAAGAGTTGCATGCCCCACCAAATGAGCCAGCCAGGCACCCCAAGGACTATTAAGTGAAATTGGCTCCCCGCCCTCCCCTTAAAGGCATGGCAGTGAGATGGCAGAGTATATGGCTACTAGTGTAGTTTGGTTTCACCGCCTCAACCCATGCTAAGGCACCAGCAGTTGTACCCATCATTTTTAGAAGTATGAACAGAGTTAAAAAGATAAATAACATTTAATATTTTTATGAAAACAGTTTTGAAATCAGAAACAGGATCTTGAAGGAAACCCTAAGAGGTCCTTAAACCATACTGTAGGAACTGCTACTGGGGCGCCTGTGTGGCTCAGTGGGTTAAGCCTCTGCCTTCGGCTCAGGTCATGATCTCAGGTTCCTGGGATCAAGCCCTGCATTGGGCTCTCTGCTCAGCAGGGAGCCTGCTTCCCCCCCTCCCCTCTGCCTGCCTCTCTGCCTACTTGAGATCTCTCTCTCTCTGTCAAATAAATAAATAAAATCTTTTAAAAAAAAAAAAACAATTTTTTTTCAAAGAACTTCTACTAAAGGCTATGATAATAGTTTGTTAATAACAAAAATTGCAACTGAGTAAATTTTAAAGATTAATTGGCTTGATTATTAGATTCATGGATCAGGCAACATCCCATCTAGCAAGTAGAGGGGAGGTCAAAAAGGCTACAGAAAAGGAAGGGTTTTTAAGAGTAGAGAGTAAAGGGGCACCTGGGTGTCTCAGTGGGTCAAAGCCTCTGCCTTTGGCTCAGGTCATGATCACAGGGTCCTGGGATTGAGCCCCGCATCAGGTTCTCTGCTCAGCAGGGAGCCTGCTTTCCTTCCTCTCTGCCTACTACTTGTGATCTCTGTCAAATAAGTAAATAAAATCTTAAAAAAGAAAAAAGTAGAGAGTAGAAAAAAAATTATTAACAAAGAATCCACTGTTTTAGGCAAGGTCACCCTCCTGAGGTGGATTGAAAGTTATCTATTAGTAAATTTCCTAGTGCTGGCCAGGAAATTCCCATCTTGACTGGTTAAAGGTTACATTTTTGGGGTCTTAAAAATACAGTCAGATTAGGTGTTACTAAGTCTTGGTGGTTTACCGACTTGGGGCCTTAATTAAGTGATACCATTTTGGACCTATGGTTTTTTTTTTTTTTGTTATGTGTTTGAATGAAAGTAAAAATTGACACATTTCTAATCTTGCAGTTTTTGCCATTGAATTTCAGTGAAATTTTCTCTCTGCATGGGCCATTTTATTTATTTATTTATATTTATATATATATTTATATTTTAATTTTGAATAAGCCTTGGCTCTAGGCCAGAATTCTACATAATTTAAGTGTAGAAGTAAAAAAGAAAATATGGCTGTAGATGTCTTAAGGTCTCTTTAATCTAGGGAAACCATGAGTTCTGGAGTAGCACAAGCTGACGGCAGATGTCTATGGTGGGGCCAGGGAAGAAGAAACAGCCCCCCCTCCGCCCCGGGGCTGATGTTTACAAATGCTCGGCTGTTCTTGTGCTTCAGAGTCCCCTGGGAACACTTAGAAGTATATTTAAGTTTCACTACTACTGCTACCACCCCCTACCAACTTCCCCCTACTGACCTATTCCATATCCCACCCCCCCAAAAAAGATTCTATTTTAGTAAGTCCAGCAGTCTGGGTTCCTGGTTTGGTTTGGTTTGGTTTGGTCTGGTCTGGTTTTAAAAGCTCTCTAGTGATTACAATGTACAAACCAGTTTTGGGACTCTCTACCCTGGGGTGTTTTTAAAAGCCAAATGGGCAGAACTGAAAATTTGAAGAAATTTTATCTACAACGTTTGTCCTGTTTATAGGTTCTTGTTATAAATAAAAGTGTTTTTAAAGTTATCAGGAAGGGTCTTTAATATTTTGTCTTTTTTACTCTCCCAGAATTTGATCCTCCAGCTCCCTTTGTCACTCGTTTTTTGAATACAAGAGCAATGAAGGAAACCTTTAAGAGCTACATGGAATTGCTTGTTAGCATTGCTTTGGACCCTGACACAATGCAAGCCTTAGAGAAGAGCAATGGTACAGTCTGCTAAGTAGTGCCTTCTTGGTAGCGCTTCTTGGATCTTTATTCTTGTCTATTAGCTGTGCACTTAATAGATGGATTTTATAATAGATACCTGTACATTGTCAGCTCACAAATTGGTGATATGGATTCTATAAAGTAATTCTATAATTCCTGAATTGTCAGTACTTGAACAGCTTTATATAACTACTCTCTAGTCTTCACTAAGTGTCTTACATGCAAGGTCCGGATGTCAATATATTCTATTTAATAACAATTGGAAAGATGAACTGGATAATAGTGGCAGAAGGATTAAAATTTTATATTGGTATCTAGTAAAAGATACATCACAGAATAATTATTTTCTAATCAATTAATAATAAATCCATATATTGTGTTATATTCATTAATATCATTCCTTTATATTCTTCCTTTAGTAACTTTTTCTTACAGTAAAATAGAGATGAAATTAATATCTGAAATAACCTGGTGACCCATGTATTTAATGGTGCTCACTAACATTTACCCCTCAGCTACTATGGCATTCTCCAAGAACAACTGAAAAAAGGGAATAAAATTATTAATGAGCCAGTTTCCATTATCCTTCTATCAAAATGGATTGTGTGCATGTATGATCAAAAGATAGTAACAAAAATCACTAACAATATACTTCAACACAATGCCTAATAATACATATTATTTCCACATATTTTGATATACATTATTCTGTTTGATTCCAGAACAATTCATATAACCATTTTGTAGATGGCTATATGTGAGCTCACAGAAGTTAAGTGACTTACTTAAGAGCCCACAATTTCCAAGTAGCCAAGAAATAATTAAAACCCAAGGTCTAATTTCTGGTCCATCATTTTTTTGACCATATAATCAGAGGCAGTAATCTGTACGTCAATCATTTTAAAATCATGTAGAGCTAGAAGAAATATTAGAGATTACCTAGTCTAAAACATTTACTTTGTAGACTAAGGTTCAAAGAGATTAAATATATTTCATAGAGTTATAGAACAAGTTAATGGTAGAATAATCACAATTAAAACCCAATACTTAATTCCCCATGTTGGCATTTTTGCCATTAAATGTTTTTTTCACTCAATCAAAACTCCTTGCATCATAGAATATACATATCTTAGTACTGTTGATTCTGGAGTAGTTGTATTTTAAGTGATTTTTTTTTTCTATTGCTTATCATTGTGGGTTTTTTTTCTCCATTTGCTATAAGGAGGAAAGACATTAATTGTTCTATTTTTAAAATAAGCCATAAATGTTTTGTGTGAAATGTAAATTCTTACAGTTTTTGAAAAGGTTTAATCACTACTAGAAAGATGTAACTATCAAGGTGTGGTATAGTGATCTTAGAACTCATTCCTCACTAAGGACTTGTTCTTCAATTAAAAGTGTTCTTTTTGTGCTTGTGTTTGTATTCCAAATACAAAGAATCATTTCATTCAGCTACAAAATTAGTAACCAGATTCTGAGGGTTATATTTTTAGAATATTTTCAGAAAAGTTATTCAAGGTGATTAGTGTTATAAAGTATATTATTATGCTGATCAATTTAAGAAATAATCAAGTAACCTAAAATATTTAATACAGCACCAAAAGTAATAGTCTGATGAAAATGCTTTTCTTAAAGGAGCTTAAAGTTTTTCTAAAGTTTCTTTAGAAAAAGAAAGTGAAAAGTTTTAGTTAGGAATCTTTATCATACTTTTATTCTCCTCTTTTCTGAAATAACTATTTGGCTCTTGTGTTTTTGAAACTGGATTTTGATCATTTTTCTTCCTGTACTTTTTCTTTGGCCCAAACTGAAATTAAATTAAGAATTTCATACTTGGGGTGCGCCTGCATGGCTCAGGCAGGTGGTTAAGTGTCTGCCTTCAGCTCAGGCCATGATCCCAGTGTCCTGGGATTGAGCCCCTCATTGGGCTCCCTGCTCAGTGGAGAGCTTGCTTCTCTCTCTCCCTCTGCTGCTCCCCCTGCTTATGCACTCAAGCTTGCTCTCTCTGTGTCAAACAAAATATAAAATATAAATATTTTATAAAATAAAATATAAAAATATCATATGTAGTATTTTATAAAATTTTATGATGTCAGACAAATCTGTATTTTATAATATTATTATTTGGATGATAAATGAGGTCTAGAGAAATTAGGCAATGTGCTTACTGGTCACTTAGCTGTCATCAGTCAGTTCTAGTGGCAGAAACCGGGTTAAAACCCAGGGCTTCTGATCCTGTCATCCTTCTATGCTGCTTCTTGCTTGCTTGGCTACTGCAGACCTATTTTTTCAAGTTAGCTACATGTCCAATATTTTAAACATGATACTTATATACACCAGTGAATTTGATGTCATAACTTTGAGGAAAAGTTGAATTTTCAACAAGTTTTTGTGTTGATAATTTATCCTGTTAAACTTTTATCTTGTTTTAGATGAGCTGCTTTTGCCTCATATGAAAAAAATAGACAGCATGCTGAATGATAACCGAAAGAGACTTCTTCTGAATCTTCATTTGGATCAGTCATTCAAGGTATTTCCTTCAGATTATTTATTAGCAAACTCCCTGACAATCAAAGCCTTAAGTGTAATAGGCAGGAAATTTATGAAAGTTCTTCTCAGCTTTGTTCAGTTTTTCACCCAATGAAAGTTTGATTTTTATTCATTACAAGTCTGGTTTGCTTATCTTTTTATTTTATTAAGTCCTTTCTTAGTGTTAATCATTTGCTTTTCTCTGCTTAAATTCATTTTTTAGGCTTTATATTCATCTAGAATTCATTCTACATAATTTCCAAATGCTTTCAAAAGTACTTCCTTTAAACTACCAAATTTTAGTTATTTTTCTTTTAAATCTTTGAAAATTTTCATATTTCATCTATAATTGGCCTTTCCTTAGCAGTAATTATCAAAATTCCCTTACATGCCTGACTTACTCAGTATCTGAGGAAAAATTGATCTTAACATAATGGCAGATATATATAGGAACTCTAAAATGGTTTTGGTGTTATCAGAACTAGAGAACAACAAAAAGCTAATCTAAACACAGAAAATTTATCACAGAAGCTACTTCATAGTCAAAAAATTCCTAGCTTTTCTTACTGAAAGTATAACATAAAACATTTAGAATCATTTGATTATATCTACTTGGGAGAATTTTTTTATACATTTATATAGCTTTTTATTTTTATCAAGAGACTATTTTTACAGCAGTTTTAGGTTCACAGCAAAACTGAACAGAAAGTACAGAGTCCCCTCTACCACACATGAACAGCTGCCCGCATTATCAACATGTCCCACCAGAGTGGTCCATTTGTCAGAACTGATGAACCTGCACTGACTCATCCTTCTAACCTCAAGCCCATAGTTTGCATGCCTTGCTCATGGTGCTATACATTCTGTTGGTCTGGAGAAAAGTATAATGACGTTACCGACTACTGAAGTGCCCTACTTTAGTTTCACTGCCCTAAAAATCGTCTGTGCTCTATTCATCCCTCCCTCCGTCCCCACCTAACCTCTGGCAACCACTGATCTTTTTTACTATCGCTGTAGTTTTATCTTTTCCAGGATGTCCTATAGTTGAAAACCATATTATATGTAGCCTTTTCAGATTGGCTTCTTTCATATACTAATGAGAATTTAAGGTTCTGGATGTGACGGCAATCTGGCTGTGACATCTGTCACCCCATTGATCGCCAGGGTTGATTGGCTGATCTGGCTGGCTAGGCCAGTTGGCGCCTTCCTCCGTCACCACTCCGTGTGTGTCCCTCCCAAAGCTGCGCACTCTGTCAAAGACCTTTCCCGATAGAGGAGAGGACTGTTCTTCCATCAAGGCTCTACAAGTAGCTGCGCTCCCCTGCTAGAATCTGCAAACAAGCTCTCAGGAATTTGAGGTTCTGGGGTACCTGGCTGACTCAATCAGTAGAGCATGTGTTTCTTGATCTCAGGGTTGTGAGTTCAAGCCCCACGTTGGGCATAGAGCTTACTTCTAACAATAAAAAATAAAGATCTAAAAGATCACTTGTTTAAAAAAAGAATTTTTTCTACCATGTCTTTTTATGGCTTGACAGCTCATTTCTTTTTTATCAGTGAATAATCTTCCATGGCCTGACTATACCACAGTTAATTCATGTACTGAAGGACTTCCTGGTTGCTTCCTAACTTAGCAGTTATCAGTAAGCCACTACGTAAACATTTGTGTGCAGGTTTTTATGTGGTTATAAGTTTTCAACTCATTTCGGTAATTTGTATACCTTTTTCACATCCCTATTTTATCTGAACTCCACATAAAAGTGAAAATTTTAGCTAGGTGGTAATTAAAGCTCTGAGATTGAGTTCAAAATTAAATGACACCAGAGGTGCCCTGGCTGGCTCTATCTACAGACCATGTGATTCTTGGTCTTGGGTTGTGAGTTTGAGCCCCACATTGGGCATAGAGATTACTTTAAAAAAAAAAAAATCAAAGTTCAATAGCACCAGACTACTAATAGCCCTATATTCTTCACTGACATGCACTTGCAGAGAAAAAAAAGTCAAAAGGTAGTATAAAACTCAATTCTAAGAATCTGGCCTACTGACTTCTAGTCCAGTATTTTCTGCAGAGAAGAGAATGCTACTGTATGTGTGTTTTCTAAAAATTTACTAGAAAAAAAATTTTATTCTATCTTAAAAATGGCCAGTTTTGGCTACCCATTTTAAAGTGTTTTTTTTTTTTTAAGTCATCCCTACACCCAACATGGAGCTCAAATTTACAACCCCAAGACCAAAATTCACATGTTCCACTGACTTAGCTAGCCAGGCACGCATTGGCTAACCATTTAGAAATGTTAAACTGATTCTCTAATAACTTGTATTAAAATAAAGCCCCATTTGGAATTTAATAGATTCAGTAGATATTTAAATTTTATGAAAAGCTGAAAAATTAGTTTTCATATTTTTCTTTTCAAAGAAAAAACAATTTAATTTTGAAATCACAGTTATTAATTTTGATTCTTTTCATTTATAGCAATTTGCATTTCAAAGCCAAGATACATGCACAGTATTTAAAATAATAAAATATTATAATAGTAGATTATAAAAGATTAAAAGATTTTCTGTTCTTTAGAAATAACACCATTACACATGAACTCAGTAATTTAAGGAATCCTAAAGCCCTTTGAGGTTAATCGTGTTCTGTTTTCCTCTGAAATCCATGTGCTTCCAGTCATCTTTAGTGTCTTGTCACAAAAGGTGCTTGAGAACTCATAGTCTGGAAGAGAGTTAGCCCTAAAGGTTGTAACTGTTTATAAAACAGTGTATCTTATCAAATGGGGACTTCATTCTGAATAATAAATATTCTGTGAGCACTTGAGCCCTTTTAGTGTCAAAGTACTAAATGACAGTAGTAACGCAGTTTAATCTTTTAAAATAACATTGTTGTTTTGTTTTGTTTTGTTTTGTTTTTTGGGGTTTTTTTGGGGGGTAAACTCTGTCCCCAGCTGAGCCAGCCAGGTGGCCTTAAAACAATACTTAAACTAGTTAAATTTAGCTACAAATATCATTCAGTTATTATTTGCAGTTTTTCATGTCCAGATGATTTGCCAAATGGATAAGGACAAAATATGCCAGTGACTTTTTAAAGAGTGGCCTAGAATTGGTTTGGTTTTGTGGCCACTACGTCATCAGTGAGTAACTACCATGTCATTGTGGCCAGAAAATGCATCAAAGTCTGTTTTAGATTGTTTTTATATAGCTGAGGTCAAAAGAAGCAGAGAGGTAGTGAAGCCAAAGAAGTATTATAATGCAGCTTGTTTTCACTGTTCTCATCAGGGAGGGATCCCGATCATCTGGGATCAGATCCCAGATCTGATCATCTGGGATCAGATCCCGATCATCTGGGATCTTTATGGCCAAGAAGTGTGGCCAAGGGTGTGGCCAAGAGGCAGGGTGTTGACAGTGGTTGAATTGGTAGAGCTTTGAAGAAACTTGTGTCCCTCTTTCTCCCACTTTGAAGCCACAGAGAGCATTTCTAGAACTCTCTGGCTTGTTAAGGAGTCCCTACAGGGCCATGCGCTATTGGCGTAGAGCAGGTCCTAAGGTAAGGTTCATCCAGATTCAAGGGATGAGGAAATAGATTCTACATTTTGATGGAGGAGCTACAAAGAATTTATGGCTCTGTTTAATACCCATGTGTATTTCTATATTGTGTATATTTATCATACCCCATCTATATACATGTGTGTACTATATATGAATGTATGTATATGTTTCTGTATTTTTTAAATAAGTTGAATAGCAGGAAGTTAGTTAGTTTTCTTCTGATGTCAGTTATTTTTTCTTTATTTTAAAGAATGCTTTGGAAAGCTTTCCCGAACTAACGATAATTACTCGAGACTCTAAAGCAAAGAGTGGGGGTTCTACTATCTCTAAAATCAAAATGAACGGCAAAACTTACAATAAGAAAACTCTAAGGACTTCTAAAACAACCACCAAATCTGCACAAGTAAGTGTATATGGATTGTTACAATTATACCTTTTCCAGTTAATATAATTCCTCTTAAAATTTTGAAACAGGGGCACCTGGGTGGCTTAGTGGGTTAAAGCCTCTGCCTTCTGCTCAGGTCATGATCTCAGGGTCATGGAATGAAGCTCCACAATGGGCTCTGTGCTCAGCAGGGAGCCTGCTTCCCCCACCACCACCACCACCCCCTACCTGCCTCTCTGCCTACTTGTGATCTTTGTCTGTCAAATAAATAAAATCTTTTAAAAATATAAAATAATAAAATAAAATACTGAAACAAAGGGCGCCTGGGTGACTCAGTCATTAAGCGGGCTCAGGTCATCATCCTAGGGTCCTGGGATTGAGACCCACATCAGGCTTCCCTGCTCAGCAGGAAGCCTGCTTCTCCCTCTTCCATTCCCCCTGCTTGTGTTCCTTCTCTTGCTGTATCTCTCTCTCTCTCTCTCTGTCAAATAAATAAATAAATAAAATCTTTTAAAAATAATAATATAAAATATTGCAACAAGCAAATACTTTTTTTTTAGGAAGTTACTTTTTTTTTTTAAAGATTTTATTTATTTATTTGACAGAGATCACAAGTAGGCAGAGAGAGGGAAGAGGGAGAAGCAGGCTTCCTACTGATCAGAGAGCCCAATGCGGGGCTTGATCCCGGGACCCCAGGATCATGACGTGAGCCTAAGGCAGAGGCTTTAACCCACTGAGCCACCCAGGCGCCCCTTTACTATGTTATTATTAACTGTGAAGTCTTTTTTCAGGTAGGAAAGAGCAGCTTTAGCTCAAGGAACAGAGACTTGGTCTTATTTTGTTTTTCTCCATTGTCCAGCATAGTATCTGTATGTAGTTAGTGCTTGCAGATTTTTTTTTTTTAAGATTTTATGTATTTTATTTGAGAGAGATTAAGAGAATGAGTGGGAGGAGGGCCAGAGGGAAAAGCAGACTCTCTGCAAAGCAGGGAGCCAGATGCAGGACTCCATCCCAGGTCCCTGGGGATGACCTGAGCCACCCAGGCACCCATTACTTGCAGATTTTAAAAATAAATGAATAGGCAAGGAATTACCTGAAGACTGTACTTACATTTTCTGTATTTTTTTTTTGTCATTAGATACAAACGCATACAGATAAGTGAATGTGAACATATTTCATAAGATTCAGTATTCCATATCTGTAAAATTATGGAAATTGGAATTCACTCATTCTCAAACATTGTCTAAATTACTGCCTTTTTAGAAATCCGTTTAGTAGCATATCTATTTCACAACAAAAATATCCTCTGTAAAAACACATTTACAAATGCATGAAAACGTATGCTTTTGCCCTTTGCGCAATTGTAAGAGCAGTCCAGTTAAGCTTCACCAGTGGGAAACTGGAAAATAAAGGGCCATCCGGATGATGCAATACTATGTACTTTTTAAAAAGAGCCTCGTTCATTCTTTCAGTAAAATATTTTGAGTGCCGGTTGTGTGCCAAATACGGTTCTAAGTACTAGGAATAGAACTGTGAAAAGTGGCCGAAACTCCCTGCCCTCATATAATTGATAGCGGTAGGGGTTATACGTAGTAAGTAGAAAGATATACAAGTTTTAGTTAGGTTAAAAACAAGTTATTAAAAATAAAGTTGCAGAACAATATGTGTAGTAGGATTTCCTTCCCATTAGAGAATTGGTGTCATTAATACATGTTATACATGGGGGGGAAACGTGCTTTAAACTATTTTCTCGGAAGCAAGAGATTATAGCATTCTTTTTTAAAAGTCCTCTTGTATGTCTACTGTTTAAATTTTTCTGTGTTTAAATTTTTTGAAATATTGTGTTTATATTCAGAAAAAAGGAGTGAAGATTCTAAAATACAATTTAAATTCTTATTTTGAATAAGCCTCTTATCCATATTTAAGCCTATATCTAGCAGTATCAGTCATTTCATTTTTAAAATTTCCATTCAGGCTTCTGGTCTAATATTTTTGTAAAAGTATTCAGAGCTCAAATATTCCATGAAATAAATATGCCTATGAAATAAATATGCCTATAAACTCTTTTGTTTTTATAGGAATTTGCTGTCGATCCAGAGAAAATACAGCTGTATTCTTTATATCATTCACTCCATCATTATAAATACCATGTTTATCTGATATGTAAAGATGAGGTAATTTTTTTTCATTTATTTAAAAAAGAAATATTTTTCTGAACTCTAAGGAGACTGTAGCTGTAGTACTTTATAGTGTCTCAAAGAGAACTGTTAAACACATGTGTCTGTATTGTCTTATAAAAATGTTCTCCTGAGTGTCTCTGTTGTGTGTTGTTCTCATACTAATCTGAGGCTCTTACAGAAGCTGTAAATGGTAATGTTTTTAAGCTGTTTTGCTTGCTTTACTTTGCCATAATAAATGGGACTTGATTTCATTTTCTTCGCTTATAATACATAATGATCCTGCTTTAATTCACTTCAGTCACTGCTTTGATATCCTGACATCATCCTTATTACTGGAATGGCCTTGTCCCACCTCATTGCTGAGAGGAAGGGGTTTTTGTGTGTTGGCAGGAAGAAATGATAGTTAAAATTTAATTGTAAGTTTTAGGTATCATAATTTAAGTTGCTCAGGATTTATATATGACAACAATACCATTTTGTGGCTGGAAAATAATGATCAATTTCCTCAAAGCTTAAACAGCTATAGACTGTACTTTTTTGATCAGCACTACCAGTTGTTTAACTGAGAGTTAAGTTGGATTGAGGCTACACTTGAAGCATTTGATGATAATCAGTGGAAAGATGTTCATAAATCTAACCTCTAGCAAAGGAGAAAATAAAGATGGTTGTGCAAAATATGATGACTATTTTTACAATGCCTTGAAATGCAAGACCCCAAAATCTGTCACTTAGCTTTTAACATAACTGGAAGGAATTCAGAAAGTTTGAACCATTTTTTTCTAGCCTTCCTCTTTGCCCTCATGGAGCTAGAAATGACAGGATTCGACTTCACCCAAATTTATGCAAAATAATCATTCTCCATGGATGAAATTTTTTTTTAATCAGTATTTGTAGGTATAGTCATAAAATCCTTTTCATTCAAGATACAGAAACCATAAACCCTTATGAAGAGCTAATGAAGTGAGAAGTATAAGCTAATGTGGTAATTCTCTTTATTTTAGATTTCTTCTGTGCAGAAAAGAAATGAAGACTTAGGACAGGAAGAAATTGTTCAACTTTGTATGAAAAATGTAAAATGGGTGGAAGACCTATTTGAAAAATTCGGAGAACTTCTAAATCATGTACAGCAGAAATGTTCCTAACATTTCCACAAAGGTTCCGTCTGTGTTATGGCACTAATGAACTGGCAGAGGCGGGGGGCCCAAGGGGGGATAGGGCACCCGATAAGTGAATGTCAGGCACACCTGCTTTGCTCATAGAACTTACTGATGACCTCTGCTCAAGGACAGTGGTGCTGCCCAGGAAGTCAGTCCTTTGGAAATGGACCTAAAATCCCATTTTTATCCTAATGAATGATTTTTCTATTTTGTAAACCATTGGGTAACTGAGTTTTATTTTCAGAAATGTTTTTTGACAAATGATGAAGCATGCACTAAATATAATTTTTCTTTATTGCTAGAGAGATAACACTTAAGTAACTTGATTATTTTTTTCCTGACTCTGACTAAACACCAGAACGAAAGAGAGGTGGCACCAAATGCCTATGTTTATATTCATGTCTGGCCACAAAACAGAAAGTATTGTACATTATGTAAACAGATCTGGTGTGATGTGACATTTTGTATGAGAATATCCTCAATTTAAAATATGAAATTCAGAAACTGCATTCTGCTTTACGAACTCCTTTTACTCTTAACATGTTCAGGAAACTGGATGTGGAATTGGTGCAATTCTAGGACTGCTTTTTGTGTCAAATTATATTGTAATGAAAAAAACAATGACATACTATTTTCCCTATCTCAAAGAAAAGTATTTTCCTTTATACTGTTTTTTCCTTTGGAAAAATTTTCAATTGTACATTTTATTTCACTAATAGTTGTATTTTTCACAAGGAAAATGTTGTGGTTATAATTATGTTTGTATCTGTACTACACTTTTCATTATTTTCAGTAAATCTTATTTAGTTATATATTGAATTTCTATTGTGAATTCTATCTTAAGGTAACCATTTTTGTTTATACGGATTTGCTTCAGTGTTATCCAGAATATGCATTCAGTACTAGAATTAGTGTAGCTTTATAAGTGGAGTTGTGTTAGACACTGCAGTCATTTTCTAATTCATGGAAATCAATTCCTTACTAAACTAGTACTTGAATAACCGATTTGTCAAAATCAAAATTAACTACCATTATACATTTGGAAGAATAAAATTTATAATTAGGCTACATGCAGTGTTAAACACAGCTTACCTGACACTTAGAACTGGAAGTGGTAGAACTCTCCTTTTGGTGCCTTTCCAACCTTTATACATGCTGTTGTAGCTTCCTTTAGTTTGATAGCTAGTGTTTCCAGTAGTTTAGCTGAGACAGTGAATGTATTAGGTTCAACATGACCTTTTGTTTTATTTGTGTTTGCCAACAGGATGCCTTATTTGTTTGAGAAAAAAAGATTTACTAGTGTCCTTCTTAAACGATCTCCTTTTTTAGGATTCTAAAGAAGTTGTTAATCATCATACTTTTTGTTTATTTTACCACCATTTAGTGCCTTAAGTCCTATCAAGAAAGCAGTGTTCCTGCTCATTGCCCAAATAAGACATGCTTATGTGGACATTGCTATTGTCTTGATTTTGAGTTAACAGGCCAACTTCTTATACTTAAAACCTTGGTAAACTGGCAAAAAATTAAAGATAATATGTGACTTGATTTGAGAATAAGAAATTGTAGCATTGGGTAGGAAATAAGTATTTGAGTTAAGCTTACATATTTATTTCTAATGGTTATCTTCTTAAAAGCAATAATCCTTAATCCAACAATCTTCATACCTGCCATTAGACAAGGTAATAATAGAAGTTTCTTTCAATGGTTAAATATTCCGTTTCTGAGAGTTTAAACAGTTTATTTTGGAAAACAAAAGTAACCTAAATCCATTTTGCCTAACTCAAGTGAGATGTATCAGCAGTGAGAGCATCATAAAATTGATTTCGCCAAGTGGAGAAGAGTAGGAAGCAGCCATATTTCTTTCTGATACTGACTCTGGACAGAATTTGTTTCTTTCATTTCCAAGGTGCAGAATAGATAACTACATCTCCTAATGTAGTGTTATACGTACATATCTTTACTCCCCCAGCTTACTTTCCTGAATCACTGATGGTTAAACATTTTTAAAAGCCATCGTGCATTTAGGTAACACTTGAAGTACATGTTTGAAATCACTAGCCATGTCTCCTTCGTAAGGCCCGTGGAAAACAGGAACATTTCCTTAAAGTTGATCTTATCTTTCCTATAGAAAATAATCCATTTCCTTTTCAACTGCAGTTGCCCTCAAAATGTTGGCAGTGTATTCATTTTAGTAAAACAAGTGTTTTCATAAAATCAGAGGCCAGTCTTTGATAACTGCCTGCAAGAGACCTAGTTCTTTGGTACCATCTTCTCTCAGTTGATCATATATTATAGACAATGGCATCAAACTTGGACCTTAGCAAAAAGTGGAACTCTTCTTAAAATGTCCATTCACGAGTCCTTTCTTTGTATGAAGTTGAATAAATACTTAGCTGATTAGTATTCACATTCCTTGCCAGGGAGTTTGAAATTTATTATCTAGAAATAATTTTAGGTTGTAGATAGAGTTAAAGAGGTAAAGCACATATTGCCACCATCCAGGAAAACATTTTTATGTAAGATTGGACTTTCCTCCCTACAAATACCTGGAAATAATTTAATATAAAAAATCACTTTGTGTTGGTGTTTATTTCTAGTTCAGATCAACAGTTATAGAAGGGACTTCCTTGTTCCCATTTTCATGATAACTCAGTTTCCACTTATTTGATCCTCTAATGAAGTCACAAATTTATCATGACTTAAGAATTATGGTAAGTCAACAATAGAAACCGTCCATTTTTCTATTATATTATCAAACAGAAAACATTGGTGAGATGGAAAAATCCTAATTGAAAACAGCTTAGAAGATGTTCAGATTACCTTTAAGTTTCTAAAGTTCTTTAAATTTCTAAAACTGAAAAATGAAAATTACAGGTGACTCATACCTTATTACTCTTTTCGGAGCTTTCCTCACTTTTTTTTTTTTTTAAATCTCACTTTCCTTTTAATATATATATTTATTTTTGTTGAAACAGCTGTTTTCCAATGTGTGATTTTGGAGATAAACCCATATAAAACCAGTATAGCAGCAAGGTTATTGAATCAGCCTTGGGTCCCAAAAGTTGCTTCAGATGTGCAAATTGTGAATTTTTACTGTATTTGTAGAATACAGCTTTTGTTTTAAACTGTAGTTCCATCTGCTTCTCAAAAATGCTTTTCAAATATAGTAAACTGTCCCAGGATAACTGCTTCTACCTGTGTCAACTGCATTTGACACTTAACTGCACAAATGAACAATGTACACTATTGGTTGTACATTAACTCACATGTACAACTTTGGCATCTACGTTCACAAATGCATGTTTTCGAAAATCACCTTTATTTATAAGTGACAATAATTGAAGTTAAGGATACAAAGAAACCTGCATTTGTATCCCAGAGTTTTAAGTGGTCCATAATACAATGTATGGAAATGTGAAAGACAATTTTGTATATTTGTTTGTTACTAACTCAGATCATTAAAATGAAAACAATTTTTTAAACAACAAAATCAGAATGTTTTGAGGTTTGTTTGTTTGTTTGTTTTTTTAAGAACTGAAAACTGAGGTATTCTATTATCCAAAAGCATCATCACATTATAAATTCTTCATACAATACAGCGTGTTATAAAGTCCTAAACAAATTTATTAGGAACAAGTCTATATAAGCTATTGAGTAGATAAAAAACAGTGTATCCTGACTCCTTAATTTTCAGAATAATAAGATCCTGCTTTTATCTTCATATGATATTTAAAAACTTTATTTCGGGTAAATATATATTCAGCATATTTGCTGTGCTTTGATTAGTTTAAGTGATCTCTAAGGGCACCTGGGTGGCTCAGTAAATTAAACATCTGCCTTGGGCTCAGGTCATGATCCCGGGATCCTGGGATCAAGCCCCACATCGGGTTCCCTGCTTGGCAGGGAGTCTCCTCCCTCTTTCTCTGCCTCTCCCCTGCTCTTGCTTTCTCTCTCTCTCAAATTAATAAAATCTTTTTTTTTAAATAAATAAATAACGTAATCCCTACACCCCAGCATGGGGCTCGAACTCACAACCCGAGACCCAGAGTTGCATGCTCCACTAACTGAGCAGGCCAAGCACCCCAGTTAGTTTTGATTATAAAAGCGTTTTCAAAAAAAAAAAAAGCATTTTCATTCCTTGACTTACTTTATATTGTTCAAAACTAAATCTAATCAATGATCTCTATCAAAAAATATTTTAAAACTCTGTAACATTGCTGTTTTATTTTCCATTCATTGCTAAAACTGTTCATTTTAGAAAATAGTCATTCAAAAATCTTAGAAAATAGTCATTAAAATTATCCATATTGCAAACCTAAATGATAGCAATTCTACCCTGCTTTGTTAATGTCCTGTTACTTTCTGGTTCTTTTTATTATTCTTTTTTAAAATGCATTTTGTATCTCAGAGAAGCTCTCTAAAATCAATTATTTAACCTGAACTTCTCAAAGAAGATGTGAAAGAGGATACTTCTCTTTGTTTTCCATACAGAAATATTTTTATTGCCAGGAAAATAATAAAGCTACCTACTTACTGTTAAAAAAAAAAAGTCAAAAAATATGAAAGTGTAAAGAAAAAGGTAGAAAGCACTTTCTTAAGTCTTGAAATCAGTGTAGAATATGCTTTTAATTCCCAGTCCAGGATGGATCACAAAAATTAGGTATTATGGATGGGCCATTCTCTGTGGTGTGGCGCTTTTTTTTAAATGTTATTTTACTTAGATTCAATCAATTAACCTAGTGTATCATTAGTCTCAGAGGTAAAAGTCAGTGATTCATCAGTTGCACGTAACACCCAGTGCTCATTACATCAGGTGCCCTTCATGCCTATCACCCAGTTACCCCATCCCGTCACCCACCTCCCCTCCAACAGTCTGGTGCGGCTTTCAGTAAATTCCTAGATTTCAAAGACACTTGTGTTTAAACGAAGATAAAGTCACATTCCAGAGTGAAATAGAACCCATCTGGATTATTGATCATTTTAGGTTATGTATATACATCTATTCTTAAGACAGCATGAATAATTTAGAGCTGACTGGTTTCAAATAAAAGGAAGATACAATTACCTATTAGTCTATTGTTAAACCTTATCTATTTTGTGATGTTAATTGGGAGTCAAGAAATTGCTCTGCAGAATAACTTCTGTTTTACATATAATTTATCTGTGACACATAGAGTGGTAATTTTCACCCAAATCAAATAAAGATTTAATTATTTATTTTAAAGATTTTATTAATTTGTTTGACAGCGAGAGAGGGAACACAGGCAGGGGGAGCTGGAGAGGGCAAGTAGGCTTCCCACTCAGCAGGGAGCCCTCAGAGGGCTCATTCCAGGACGCTGGGATCATGACCTGGGCAGAAGGCAGACACTTAACAAGTGAGCCACGCAGGCGCCCCTAAAGATTTTCTTTTCTTTTTTTTTTTTTTTTTTAAAGATTTTATTTATTTATTTGACAGAGAGAAATCACAAGTAGATGGAGAGGCAGGCAGAGAGAGAGAGAGAGGGAAGCAGGCTCCCTGCTGAGCAGAGAGCCCGATGCGGGACTCGATCCCAGGACCCTGAGATCACGACCTGAGCCGAAGGCAGCGGCTTAACCCACTGAGCCACCCAGGCGCCCCAAGATTTTCTTTTAATTTAGCTCCTTTTATAATATTTAGAAAAGGCAACAGTGAAAATCACTTAAAATATGGAATAAAAAATAATGGACATGGTAGAAATGTTTTTCCTAAATTGCAGGGAGATGAGCTTCCTCTTGTCTGCTCTTCACAATCTTACCATGGCTTTTCTTTGCCTTTAACCCGGACTCTTACCACAGTTTAAAAGTGCTATATGAAATGAGACGGTCCCTCCTTAACTCTCCTGCCTTTTTTTTCCCCCTATTTGTGGCTCAGGCTTAAGGAACATCTTCAAATTCCTCCAGTGTTTTTTTTTTTCTTGCCTCCAGTCCTTCATGTTCCCCGTGCTGAACTAGGCTTCCTTCATCTCTTAATTCTCCAGATTTCACTTCAACATCACTTCCGTTTAACATAAGAGGTTTTAACCCTCTGAACCAGATTATGTGCCCTATAATTCCTCTAATGTAGCTTTTACTACACTTTGTTAAGGTTGCTTGTATGGTGGTCTTTCCAGTGCTATTCTATGATGGGGCGTATGTGTGTTTTGCTTACCGTTGCATTCCCAGCATCCAGCACAATATCTGATCTCATTCAATATTTAACAAATAACTGGATATGTAAGGAAAGCACAGAGATCATTAAAAAGGTAAAAACAGAAAAGTATTCATTGGATTTTGCAATGAACGTGTTAAGGACTTTAGTAATATGTAATTGCAGCATGGGAAGAAAGTGACCACACCAAGAGTTTGTACAATAGAAATATTTTTGATATTTTATGAAAAAGTGAAAGGTAGTGGCCATGGTTTTTCACATTTTTGTCCTCATCTGCAGAGAACCCAGGGACCATGATTTCCCATTCCTCTGTCCTTTGGGCTCGAGACTCCAGATGAGATAATTAGGGAACAAAGTCCTGGTAAAAGTAAGTGAATGTTTCTGTTAAAAGTACTCACTGCGGGGGCACCTGGGTGGCTCAGTGGGTTAAAGCCTCTGCCTTCGGCTTAGGTCATGGTCTCAGGGTCCTGGGATCCAGACCCGCATCGGGCTCTCTGCTCGGCGAGGAACCTGCTTCCCCCTCTCTCTCTGCCTGCTTCTCTGCCCACTTGTGATCTCTGTCTGTCAAATAAATAAAATCTTTAAAAAAATTAATCCTTTGTATTTAAAAAAAAATAAAGTACTCACTGCTTGCTGTGACAATTCACAGACCTGTACCCCTGGGGCTAATAATACATTATATGTTAATTTTTTTAAAAAAGTACTCATTGTGAGCGAAGTACTCTGAAGAGGGAGAGTTTGTCTGCTTGGGGAGTGTCAGGCAGGGCTTCGTGAGGTAGTAATAATGATTAAGCCAAGTCTCAAAGGTTGGGAAGAATTTTACACAAAGCTGGATGAAGAAAAAGGCATAATACTTGGTTTGTATTCAGGAAGATCATTTCTACTTGCCACTAAACTAGCTCTGTCCTCGGGCCTGTCATGTGAAGCCTAGTCTGGATCTAGTTTTTCATCCTGAGAGTGAGGTAAGAAACAAAGTCTTCTAAAGCTATTAATATTCTTCGCTTCCAGGGAGACTGGAATGTTGAGAGAAACGCGAAGTTGTTTCAGTGGCAGGGAGTTATGGCAGAAGGGGAAGATGATTTTACTGTGTTATTTCCAAGTTTTTACTAACTTGCAAGACTTAGATCAAAATAATTAGTAATTTGTAAACACACACACCATGACCGTACTTAGTTTACCTTGTGACAGTAGGTTAAGATTAATTAGAAACATGTCTGTTGTTGGGGCACCTGGGTGGTTCAGTGGGTTAAGCCTCTGCCTTTGGCTCAGGTCATGATCTCAGGGTCCTGGGACCAAGCCCCACATTGGGCTCTCTGCTCTGCGGGGAGCCTGCTTCCTCCTCTCTCTCTGCCTGTCTCTCTGCCTACTTCTGATCTCTGTCAAATAAATAAATAAAATCTTTAAAAAAAAAAAAAAAGAAAGAAAGAAAAGAAACATGTCTGCTATCAGCAGTCCGTTGTGAAGTGCCTAAGGTCATAATCTACATCGTCTTCATCTTTCTAACTCCAACAGCATGAAGTCTTTTACCCAATAGGCACCAAATAGGTGTGTATGTTGTTGTTTTTTAAAGAATTTATTTATTTGACAGATCATAACTAGGCAGAGAGGCAGGCAGAGAGAGAGAGAGAGAGGGAAGCAGAAGCAGGCTCCCTGCTAAGGAGGGAGCCTGATGCGGGGCTCAATCATGACCTGAGCTGAAAGCAGAGGCTTAACCCACTGAGCCACCCAGGTGTGTGTCTAAGGGATGGGTGATATATACATAAGTGGTCTTTTGCAATCAGTCTAGAGTGTTTTCGAGCCGGCCTGTCAATAGTTCAAAATGCCATTTTTGCCCGTGGTCCATTCCCTGCTTTCTCTTTTCTGTCTTCAAAAGAAAACATCTCTTGGTCATCTGGCTGGCTCAGTCGGAAGAGCATGCAACTCTGGATCTCAGATTTGTGAGTTAGAGCTCATGTTGGGTGTAGAGATCACATTAATAAATAAAATCCAGGGGTGCCTGGGTGGCTCAGTGGGTTAAGCCGCTGCCTTCAGCTCCGGTCATGATCTCAGGGTCCTGGGGTCGAGCATCGGGCTCTCGGCTCAGCAGGGAGCCTGCTTTCCTTCCTCTCTCTCTGCCTGCCTCTCGGCCTACTTGTGATCTCTCTCTGTCAAATAAATAAATAAAATCTTAAAAAATAATAAAATAAAATAAAATAAAATCCAAAACATCTCATTATACCCATCCTTTGCATGTCATGCTCTTAGGTCTTCCTGCGCTTGCTTCTCAACAGACCAAAGTCCATTCTCATAATTCTTATATTTAATTTCCATTTAATCGATGGAAGTGAAAGGGCTATCATCAGAGAGCACCTGTCATTAAGCGGTGAAGCAAGAGAATTCAAAACACTAGCAACAGCTTAACTGAAAGAACCAGGCTTCAGAATGCATTTTTTAAATTAGCCTTGTTTACCTACTCTTTTATCAATGACTTAAAAACTGTTAGTGGGCCAATCAGTAGAAGGTCTTTCAATGCCAGTTCTCCATTGAGCTAATTATGAGATAAGGTTATTTGACTTAAGTAGAAGTCAGGAAGTCAAGGGTTTTTTTACAGGTGATGCTAATGCAAACGCATTAACGTTATCACAGGAGTTTGCAAACAATTCACTATCAAAAAGATTATGTATTAAAGCACCATTCACAAAGCATTGCGGGGTGGGGGGGGGGGATGTGCTGTTTTAAAGAATGCCCATGCTCCTGAACAAACACTGTGCCCTCCAAATGAGAAACAGAAGTCCTCACTGACTGGTGGCTGAGCACCACTCTATTTGCTTTCTTGGGCTACCATAGATTTAGGGAGTTCAAACAACACAGATTTATTTCCCACAGTTCTGGATGCTAAAAGTCCCAGATCAAGATCCAGAAGTCAGTTCATGGTGAGGGCTCTCTTCCTAGCTTGCAGATAGCTACCTTCTTGCTGTGTCTTCATGTGACAGAGAGCAAGTTCTCTGGAAGGGCACTAATCCCAACATGAGCACCCCACACTTCTGACCTCATTTACCCCTAATTACCTTTCAAACATTTCGTCCCAGATAACACCACATTGAGGGTTAGTTAGGCTTCAACATATGAAGTGGGGGCAGGGGACAAAAGCATTCAGTCCATAACTGACGGGTCAACTATGACAAGGTGAAAGTCTGCCCTGCAAATAGCCATCACTGATTGGCTTAAAATCCAGAAGCAAGAACATAGTTTATATACAACCCCTCTCTTCAGAGGGTCACAATGAAACTTCCTTAGCATAGAGGTCAAAGACTTGCCACTTCGAACTTCACATAGACAGTAATATACTGTCGGTTCCTAAATAAACCTTATCTTTCCCATGTCTCTCACTGTCATTTACTTGGTCCAAACCATCAACTGTCAGGATACGGTAACCTATTGTAAGGGCCTATTCAGCCAGAGCAGCCCCACCCCGGTTGAACTGCCATTTTGCTGTAAAGCTTAAATAGACCTTGCCCCCCCACCCAGGGGAACTTATTTAAAAGCAAGTCTGGGAAACCAGTCCCACGTAACAAAGTCCTAGTACAAGGGTGGGTCAGGCCAGGTGGAGGTATTCAATCAGTGGGGGCACATACTGTCTCCTAGCTACCAAGGAGTATGGGCCCCCGGCCTTTGGGAGCCTTTTGGCACCAATCCTAACCAAGGTGTGATAGGCTGGTTCAAATGTCTACTAGGGTAAATTGTAATTCAATTTGTCACCTAGCATCACTGTGGAGTTTCCTGTGTGTGTTACAATCTCATTGGCCACCTGTGTGTGGCCAGGCCCAACCACATGGACTTTGCTCTATAAAAGTTAGTCTGGAAAGCAGGGAGAGGTTCTCCTGTCTGGAGGGGCAGCCCCGACCGGTCTGTTTGATTCCTGATGCTTGGCGCGAAATAAAGCTTTGCTTGACCTTTGCTTTGTATCAGTCTCGCTCCTTTAATCACGGACCCATTATTGGGGTACCCAATTTGGGGGGGACCCAACACGGTAAATTGCTGTCTCCCCACTTCCTGTCTTGCTTTTCCTTCCATGCATTCTCCACACAGCAGTCAGTGATTTTTAAAAAAACTGATCATGTGCCTCCCCATTGAAAACCCTCAAATGCAGTCTGTTGCTCTTAGAAGAAAGACCAAAATTCACACCTGAAACTAATATGACAGTGTATGTTAATTATTCTGGAATTAAGGAAGGAAGGAAGGGAAAAAAAGAAGGAAAAGGAAGGAAGAAAAGGAAAGAAGGGAATAGGAAGGAAGGAAGGGAGAGAATAAGGACCAAAATGACAACTTCCACTTTCAGACATGGTAGAGTAACAGGGTAAATCCAAATGGCGCCTGTAGGTCTTCTTAAATTAAGGAGGCGAACTTCAGTCTTTGGGGAGGCCTAGGCAGTTGGAATTTGCAGTGTAGAAGACCTGAGAGAAGGGAGTTGACGAGGATTAAATTCTGGAGATACTCAGAGGTTTCCAACTAGTACTGATTCCGACTAATACTGACCAGCTCACATGGTAGGAGGAAACTACCAAGGCCAAAAATAAGGACCAGAAAGTCCAGTATAACAATCCCCTGAGCTCACACAAGGACTGACAGGCTTCATGTTCCCACCAGTCAGATTGGAGAGACGTCCTAACACAACATCAGCAGAGCGCTCAGAAAATTATTATTATCTCACTAGCGCAACAGAACTGAACCTAGACTAAAGGCTGTTCTGGACCCATCTAACAAAGCTTAAAGCTAGCTTGAAAAATTAAATTATTAAATTAAATTAAATTAAATTATTTCCAAGTCACTTAATTGAATCCTAGAACAAAGTCCAAAAATATATTGAGGAATCGTTTAAAAAATCCAACACCCAGGGGTGCCTGGGTGACTCAGTGGGTTAAGCCTCTGCCTTCGGCTCAGGTCATGGTCTCAGGGTCCTGGGATCAAGCCCCACATGGGACTCTGTGCTCAGTGGGGAGCCTGCTTCCCCCCCACACACTGATGCTCTGCCTGCTTGTGATCTCTCTCTCTCTCTCTCTCTCTGTCAAATAAATAAATAAAATATTTAAAAAAATATATCCAACACCCAACAATGTAAAATTCACATTGTCATCAAATCAAAAATAACCAGGAATACAAAAAGCAAGAAAATACAACTCTGCTGAAGATTTGTAGAAAACAGAATCCATTGTGTGCACTGTCGATAGGAAAGTAAATTGGTGTAGCCACTCTGAAAAACAATATGGAATTTACTTTAAAAACTAAAAATAGAGGTACTGAATGAGTGAGTAATTTTTCTGGATATTTACCCAAAAGGAAAAAAAAAACAAACCACTAATTTGAAAAGATGTACCCTTAAATTTACTGCAGCACAATTTATAATAGCCAAGGTACGGAAGTGACCTAGCTGTTCATCAGGTGATGAATGGGGACACCAGAGTGCCTCAGTCAGTCAGTTGAGCATCTGCCTTTGGCTCAGGACATGATCCTGGAGTCCCAGGATTGAGCTCCACATTGGGCTCCCTGCTCAGCAGGGAGTCTGCTTCTCCCTCTCCTGCTCATCCCACTTGTGCTTTCTCTCTGTCAAATACATACATTCATTCATACATAAAATCTTTGAAAAAATAGAAGAATGGATAAAGCACATGTGGTATATATACATAATGAAATATTACTTTGCCATAAAAAATGAAATTTTGCCATTTGTGACAGCCTGGATGGACGTAATAGGTATTATGCTAAGTGAAATAAGTCAGACAGAGAAAAACAAATACCATATGATTTCACATGAATGTGCAATCTAAAAACCAAAACGAGCAAACAACAACAAAGAGAAACAGAATCATAAATACAGAGATAAACTAGTGGTTGCCAGAGGTAGGTGGGAAGATGGACGAAATAGGTGAAGAGGATTAAGAGATACAAACTTCCAGTTATAAAATAAAATCAGGGATAAAAGAGCACAGGGAATATAGTCCATAGTAATGTAATAACTTTGTATAATGAGAGAAGGTAACTATTCTTGTGGTAAGTGTTTCATAATGTATATAATTATTGAATGTAATATTGTACACCTGAAACTAATATATGTCAACTGTAGTTCAATTAAAAATGTTAAAAATTGGGGCACCTGGGTGGCTCAGATGGTTGAGTGTCTGCCTTCAGGCTCAGGTCATGACCTAGGATCAAGCTCCACGTTGGGCTCCCTGCTCAGCTTCTCCACTCCCTCTGCTGCTCCCCCTGCTTGTGTTTTCTCTCTCTCTGTCAAATAAATAAATAAAATCTTTTTAAAAATTAAAAAAAATAAGATCATAAGGTAATTATCATAAATAACTTCATACCAATAAATTTGATAACTTCGAGCAAATGAACAAATTCCTTGAACAGAAACTATCAAGAGCTAGATAACCCGATAACTTGAATCCACTTTTGTATATTGGTTTGTACCCTGTAAACTTGCTGAACTTTCTTATTGTTTTTTTTTTTTTAAAGATTTTATTTATTTATTTGACAGAGAGATCACAAGTAGGCAGAGAGGCAGGCAGAGAGAGAGAGAGAAGGAAGCAGGCTCCCCGCTGAGCAGAGAGCCCGACGTGGGACTCGATCCCAGGACCCTGAGATCATGACCTGAGCCGAAGGCAGCGGCTTAACCCACTGAGCCACCCAGGCGCCCCTCTTATTGGTTCTAATAGTTTCTTTTTCATGGGTTCCTTGAGATTTTTCTATACACAAGATCATGTCATGCACGAATGGAGACAGTTTTGTTTCTTTACAATCTAGATGCTTATATTCCATTTTGTTGCCCAATTGCTCTGATTAGAACACCTTAACACAATGTTGGAAAGACTTCCTTGTCTTGTTTTTGATCTCAGGGGAAAGCATCGGTTTTTCACCATGAAGTATGATGTTAGCAGTGGGGTTTCTGCAGATGTCCTTTTTTTTTTTTTTTTTTAAGATTTTATTTATTTGACAGATCACAAGTAGGCAGAGAGGCAGGCAGAGAGAGAGGGGGAAGCAGGCTCCCTTCTGAGCAGAGAGTCTGATGCCAGCTTGATCCCAGGACCCTGAGATCATGACTGGAGCTGAAGGCAGAGGCTTAACCCACTGAGCCACCCAGGCTCCCTGAGAAGTCCTTTCTTTTCCTAGCTTGTTCAGGTTGGTTTTTTGTTGTTGTTTTTGTTTTGAGATTTTATTTACTTGTTTGAGAGAGAGCATGAGAGAGAGTGAGCACACAAGCAGTGGGGAGAGGAAGAAGGAGAAGGAGAAGCAGGCTCCTCATTAAGCAGGGAGCGCCACTGGGGCTCAATCCCAGGATCCCGGGACCATGACCTGAGCTGAAGGCAGCCACTTAACCAACTGAGCCACCCAGGTGCCCCTTGTTGAGGGGTTTTCATCATGAAAGTGTAGTTTTGGAATTTACCAAGTGCTTCTTCTACATCTATTAAGATTGATCATTTGATTTGTTTTTTTACTGTTATGATTTCTTACATTAATTTGTTTTTATATATTAAACCAACTGCCTTTCTCAGGTAAATCTTTGTCATGGTGGTTGATTCTTTTTTTTTTTTTTTTTTTAAGAGTATCTTCCACACTGAATGTGGAGCCCAGTGCTGGACTTGAACTCATGACCTCGAGATCAAGACCTGAGCCGAAATCAAGAGTCAGATGCTCAACCCATTCAGCCACCCAGGTGCCCCTGTAATTCTTTCTTTAGGTCAGTGGATTCAGTTTGTTAGTACATTGTCGAAGATTTTTCACATCCATTCTCCTAAGAGATATTAGCTTGCAGTATGTTTTTTCTTGTCATGTCTTTGTCTAGTTTTGATAGTTGTTTTTCAGTAAATTTGAGAATTTTCTTCATTATTTCTTCATATATTTTTCTCTGCTCTTTGCTCTCTGCTCTCTTCTGGTACTCCCAATATGTATGCTGGTATGAAATGTGTCCCACATTTCTCTGAGGATCCTTTCTCGTAATTCCTTTTCTTCTCTTTGTTCTTCAGTTTGCATAATTTCTATTGACCTATCTTCAAGTTGACTTATTCCTTCTTCTGCCAGTTCAAAGGTACTGTTGAGCCCCTCTCATGAGTTTAAAAATTTCATTCATTTTACTCTTCAACTTCATAGTTTCTACTTTTTTAATGATTTCTACATATTTTTTGATATTTAAAGGAATGTTGTCATTATTTCTGTAAACATGTTCATACTAGCTTCTTTGATGCCTTTTTATGATAAATCTGGTATCTGTTCACTCTCCTAAACGAGTTCTGCTGTCTGCTTTTTCCTGGGGTATGGTCATACTATTCTGTTTCTTTGCATTATTCATAGTTTTTGTTGGAAACTGATGTTTCAAACAATATATTTTCGCTTGTGGTAACTCTGAGTATCGGTCCTCACCCCTTTCCGGAACATGTTACGTGCTTATTTGTTTAGGGTCTGGCTGGATTATTTCAGTGATGTCTCCCCTCCTTACTACGCCCTTGCATGGTATTAAGCCTCTGGTGTTGCTCCTCAGAAAAAGTGCAGTTTTGGGTATGCCCATGATTATGCTGAAATGACAGTGGTTTTGGTAGAGCGGTTTTCCTCTCTTTCCTTGAGACCACACCCAGCTGTTAAACTTCACTAATTTCCAGCTGATTGCTCTATTTTTAACAATTTGTGCCTGGGCATAAATTGCTCTATAAATTACTCCAGTCAAGACTCACTTGTAGGAAGAGTTTCTGAATTCAGTGTTTGATTTTTTTGTTCTGACCTCAGCTGTCATATCCATTTCTCTTCTGAAAACCAGCCTATAGTTGAGCTTGTGTTGTAGATCTCCTCCCCATTGCCTTTCACCGTAACCGGCACTTTGGTGAGACTTGAGTGTCTCCATGCTCTGTTGCAAATGAAGTCAGTTTTGGGGGGAAAAGATTAGTAGTTATCTTTTTTATGATCTGCTTCTCCTACCAGGCAAAATCTCTGAGCAAGGGTTCTAAAGCCAAGGAAGGCAAGCTTCTCTCTGAAGAACATGCCCAGTCTAGGAACCAAGCGTTTGTTGTTGGGGTGCAGGGTGTGCAGTCCAGTCCTGTGGGCTCTTCTTGGCTTGCCTCTCTTGGCATGGACCCACTACATTGTGAGCCAGGGCAAGGATGATAAGATAAGGTCTTAGTATTCTCAGCATGTCACACCCAAGGCAGAGCCTCCATTCCATGCGTGGGAGCTGGGCAGAAGGGAGTCCCTACCTCTCAACCATACTCTCACCCAGGACTTAGCCTCAAAACAAGTGGTTGGGGAAGGATAAGGAATGCTGATGTTCTGCTCCTCCCAGAAAAAAAGTCCTCCCACTGGGAGCTGGGGGAATAAGAAACCCTACAGTCTCTGCCTTGTTGAGTTAGGGAAAAATGAGGGGTTGGTCTTGGTTCATTCTGTAATAAAGACTCTTGCCTTTCTTCCTCAGTTTTCACACATTTTCTTAAATAGATAGTTCTTCGTGTTTTGTTTATACTTAGGGCCATTTCTAGAGGCTTTCAATGTTTGTTTGTTTTTAAGATTTTATTTTTAAATAATCTCTGTACCCAACATGGCACTCAAACCCACAACCCTGAGATCAAGAATTGCCTGTTCCACTGACTGAGCCAGCCAGGAGCTTCTAAATGGCTGTTTTTGAAAATAATTTTTACAGTTTCATCGGTGAATGAGTCAATGGAATTCCTCATACTATCATGCCAGATGTCAATCTCCACTGTTAAGATTTTTTAAGTATATGATATTATGCAAAAAATTCAGAGGTCTATTTGGTGTGAGAGTTTTTCTATAATGTTTGCATGTGATAAAATAATAATTATATAGAATTGTAATATACTTAAAATAATAGGGGATGCCTGGCTGACTCAGTCAGTAGAGCATGGAATTCTTGATCTCGGTGTTGTGGGTTCAAGCCCTATGTTGGGTGTAGAGACTGCTAAAAATAAAATCTTTAAAAAAATTTTTTAAACATTATATATGTAGGGCACCTGGGTGGCTCAGTGGGTTGAGCCTCTGCCTTCAGCTCAGGTCATGATCTCAGGGTCCTGGGATTGAGCCCCACATTGGGCCCTCTGCTCAGCAGGGAGCCTGTTTCCCCCTCTCTCTCTGCCTGCCTCTCTGCCTACTTGTGATCTTTCTCTCTGTCAAATAAATAAATAAAATCTTTAAAAAACAATTATATATGTATATATATACACATATATAACAAATATGTAATAAAAATGATTTTTTAAATTCAGATTAGGTTTTTTGAAAGTATTATATGTATAAAATTAGGGAATAGATTTTTTTACCTTCTGTTGTCCCTTAGTTCTCCTCTTCATGGTCCATTTTTTTTTATTATTATATGTAGTATTTATAAATATTAATCTTAATAAAAGCAGGGTATGTTTTTTCTAAATCAGAGAAGAGCAAAACCGCCTTCCTTCTATTGGGAATTAAGCATTACTCCAAATATTAGGTTAGGTTTTTATTATACAGTGTTTCTGTAGGGGAGTGATTTACTAACTACATTGTAATCAGTTCTTTCTTTATTTATTTTTTTAAAGATTTATTTATTTATTTATTTATTTATGCGGGACTTGATCCCAGAACCCCGGGACCATGACCCAAGCCGAAGGCAGAGGCTTTAACCCACTGAGCCACCCAGGTGCCCGTAATCAGTTATTTAAAAGACAGATTTTGTCATTGGATATAGAACTGCTTTTTCTGAACTTTGAAGTCACAACCTGACGTCCCACTCATTCTTTATCTTGCTATGTGTGCTCTTATGGTCCCTGCCCTAAATGCTCTGTGTATATGTGTTTTATTAAAGAAAGTAGATGATTAGCTTAGTGGGTATAATTTACTATTAATTCACTGCCTATAAAGACATTAGCACTCAAATCCCATTCATTGTAAACAGTATTATTTTTTGGCTAACTGGAAAACAATATTTATAATTCATTACCTAATTTACTAAGTACCCGTACTGCATGAGTTACTTTGCTTTTGAGATTTACAAAATCTCAGCAATAAAAATTAAGATGAAGATAGGCTAAGATTTATTAACTAGGAGTGAAAATAGAAATTATTTCTTCTGGATACTTGGTCCATTCATCTTAGGTCCTTTTATTTTTTTATTTTTAAAGCTTTTTTTTTTTTTTTAAGATTTTATTTATTTATTTGAAAGAGAGAGACATAGCGAGAGAGGGAACAAAGCAGGGGAAGTGGGAGAGGGAGAAGCAGGCTTTTCACCAAGCAGGGATCCTGATGCAGAGCTTGATCCCAGGACCCTGGGATCATGACCCGAGCCAAAGGCAGCCCCTTAACCAAGCCACCCAGGCATCCTCCTAAAGATTTTTTAAAAAGTAATCTCTACTCCCAACGTGGGGCTCAAATTCATAACACTGAGATCAAGAGTACACACTGAGTCATTTTTCTCTTTCTGGACTTTTCTTTTTTAAAGATTTTACTTATAGGGGCGCCTGGGTGGCTCAGTAGGTTGAACCTCTGCCTTCGGCCCAAGTCATGGTCTTGGGGTCCTGGGATCGAGCCCCGAATCGGGCTCTCTGCTCAGCAGGGAGCCTGCTTCCCTCTCTGTCTCTACCTGCCTCTCTGCCTATTGCGATCTCTCTCTCTGTCAAATAAATAAATAAAATCTTTTTTTTTAAAAGAAATTAAAAAAAATTTTTTTTTAATTAAAAAAAAAAAAGATATTTATTTGTTAGAGAGTGAGAGAAAGAGAGCACAAGCAGGGGGGACCCTGGGATCACGACCTGTGCCGAAGCAGACGGTTAATCAACTGAGCCACCCAGGCACCCTCTGTTTTGTTTTCTTTTGATAGATTTACTTATTTATTTATGTGAGAGAAAGCAGAGCAGGAGGCCGAGCAGAGTGAATCCATAAGCAGACTCCCCACTGCGCATGGACCTGAGGTGGGGCTGGATACCAAGACCCTGCAGTCATGACCCGAGCTGAAACCAAGAGTCAACTGCTTAACCAACTGAGCAACCTAGGCTCCCATTTAGATGTATTTTTTAAAAACAGATTTTTCTCATAGATATGCAAATACAAAATTTTATATACAGTAAAACATCAAATACATAAAGTATATGCATTGTTAAAAAAATTTTTTTAAATGCCTCAAATGTTAATAGTGATTGTTTTTGGATGGTGAGTTTTTTCTTTTATACATTTCTCAAGTTGCATATGTTCTGGGGTGTGCAATTACTTCTATTCTAAGCAGGGAAAAGTCAATTTTGCTTAAAACACAACTCCTCAGGGTGCCTGGGTAGCTCAGTCTTTGGCCCAGATCATGATCCCCGAGTCCTGGGATAGGGTTTCTTGCTCAGCAAGGAGCCTGCTTCTCCCTCTCCCTCTGCCTGATACTTCCCCTGCTTGTACTCTCTCTTGCTATCTCTCTCCGTGTGTCAAATAAATAAATAAAATCTTTAATTAAAAAAAAACAAAAAACTCCTTTCCTCTCCCAACTTGGAATCAAAATGCTGGACTTAGCTGCTGGCTGACAATGGAAGCAAGAGAGAGTGTTCACCAAGACACAGTGTTAATGGCAGAGCTGTGACTAGAAACAAGTCCTTCTACCTTCAAGTCTTCTCTGGCTAGAGGGAGCAGGCTTCTGAGGGGGCTTTTTTGTCTGTGCTCATCGGCATATCCTGGCTCCTTCATCTCTAAGTCTGGAATATCTGAGGCAAAAAGAAAACTCATTGCCATGTCATTCTTGGGTCCCAAGGCCCCTAGCCAGTCCCTTTCCTACACCCTTCAGAGTCTTCTTGGTTTGTTTTGTACATCATGTCTAGGGGTTTGGGTTACGCTTACTAGGAGGAATAGGGAAATGTACTTCTAGTCCATCTTCCTGGAAACAGAAGTCTGTACCTAATTTTGAATTTATAATTTTATATCCTTCTCCTCCTCCTCCTCCCCCTCTTTTTCCTTCTCTTCTTTCTCCTCCCCACCCCCCCCCCTTTTTTTAAAGAAGGTCCACAGATTTGCAATAAGTGTCAAGCCCATTGGGATCCACCTCTGGTACTGGCACATGGTAAGAAATCAGTAAATATTTTTAAATGGATAAGTGATTTGATCCCATAATTAAGATCTAATGAAATATGGTACTGGATATCTTTAGTAACTTGATATTCTGAGTAGTGCCTCTTGTTCTTGTGTTTTGTTTTGTTTTTCATTTGTTTTTATATTTTATTTATTTGAGAGAGAAAGACAGAGATAGCAAGAAAGAGCACGAGCAGGGAGGAGAGGGAGGAGCAGACTCCCCGCTGAGCAGGGAGCCCCGATGACGCAGGCTCCATCCCAGGACCCTGCGGTCATGACCTGAGCCAAAGGCAGGCATTCAATGGACTGAGTAACCCAGCTGTCCCTGCCTTTTGGTTTTGGGAAAAAAAAGAGAACTGAAACCAAAAAAGCAGGCAAACGGTGACCAATTGAGGGTGCTACTTAAGGGCTCTTGGGTATGGTTATAATCAGCACAAGATTTTGCCTTTTATCTAAATCTTAAAGAGAAGCCTCACTGGTTATCCATTCCAGCAGTCCCCCGATCCCCTGAAATCATTTAGCAAGCTTATTTCCAAGTGCAAAAGAGATGGAAAATTTCACACACACCCCACTGGTAATTATTAAATTATATACTCTCTGGACTTCCAAGCACCAATTTATAGTCGGCTCTTGACAAACTGCAACTGAAAAGGCCAGAGAAACTTAAAAACAGGGGGGAAATCTTCATCAACAAGTCGATATAATCCAAATGCTCCAAACTTAAAAAAAAAATTCTTCAAGCGGAGTGTTGAATGAGACGAGATTGAAGAAAAACACCAGAGATGACATTCAACCATTCTTCCAAACAAAGCAGGATGTTGATACAGTGAGTAAAGAGAGATCTGGGCGACTCCAACTCTCAACCTCTAATGCAAAGGAAGATAGAGGGGCAGAAAGGATGGGTCACAAGACTTTAATGGAGCAGTTCAATCGAAACACCCTCCCCACATTTAAAAGGTCTTCCAGAGCCACAGGAGTTGGAAAGCCTCAGGGAAAGCACCTTCACGTTAAACAGAAGCCAGCAGGTGTTGTGGTTCTTCCCCACTAGGAGGAAGTTGCAATAGAAAAGACATTGAGCAGTCACACCATGTATATGGAGTGGGGACTGGACCAAATATAAAATTAAAAAGCTGGCCCTCATACAGAGATTTCTTCAAACACAAGAAAGAAGCTCTCAGGGTGTTGGGTTATCGACCTGTTCATGTGAATTTACATCCAATCCACGAGGGACACCGCGGCTCAATGAGTTGGGCATCTGCCTTCAGCTTGGATGGTGATCCCAGGGTCCTGGGATCGAGCCCTGCATTGGGGTTCCTCCTCAGCTCTGCCTCTCACCCTGGGTTGCGCTCGCTCTCGCTCTCTCTCTCTCTCTCTCTCTCACTGGCTCACTCTCAAAAAAAATAAATAAAATCTTAAAAAAAAAAGTCAGTGTATGTATTAGAAAGAAATAAGAAATATGGAAAAGAGAGAAAGATCAGATTAAGAAAGACCTGGAGTGCTGAGGTATGCTGTGAAAGATGACGTCGTGACTGTTGTATGGTTAAGGAAGTCCTTGTTGAGAAAGTGACATTTAAACCAGGAGAGAAGTAAGCGTGTGTTTATTTGGGGACAGAGCAGAGCAGGCACACTGAGCAGCTGTGCAGAGGTCCTAAGGCAGGCATGTGTGTGATATGTTCATGGAACAGGTGAAAGGTAATGTGTCTGGAATGGAAAGATGGAAAGGTAGAGTGTGTAGATGCTTAATCTGTGGCATAATCTGATTTACGGTTCAAGGACTACTCTAGCACCCTTGTTAAAAGATTGAGAAGGATGGGGACAAAGAGAAAAAAGCAAGGTCAATGAGGAAGCTACTGCAGCAGTCCAAGCAAGAGACAACAGAGATTCAAGCCAGAGTAATAGGAAGGAAGATAGTGGGATATGGTCAGATTCTGAATATACTTAGAAAATGGAACCAACAGGTTTTCTCATGAATCAGATGTAGGGGGTGAGAGAAAGAGAAAAGTCAAGGATGACAAAGACTTTTGACCTAAGCTATTAGAGGGTTGGCACTGCCATTAGCTGAGCTGGAGAAAGTCAGTGTGGAACGGATTTAGAGGGGGAAGACCTGGAGTTTGGTTTTGGACATGATAAGTGCGGGATGTCTCCTGGACATCCAAGAGGAGATGAAGAGCTGGCAGCAGATATGAGTCTGGAAATATGAAATACTTAGAGATACAATTTTGGAAGACTTTGGAAATTTTTACAAACATGAGACTAGACGAGGGAGTGAGTAACAGAGAAGAGGATAGAGTGCCCTGGGACACTCGAACATTAGTAGGCAAGGGGAAGAAGAGCTATCAGAGGAAAGGAGACAGAGGAATAACAACCAGTGAGATAGGAGGAACATTCTGTGTACTCAGCTTTGTGTTTATGGCTCTTGGCAAAGACTATTCTTACCATTTTAGTGTTAGGATTTTAAAGACCATTTGAAGAGAAGTTTGAGGGGCAAAAGTTATTCTAGACTAATGTTGACCCTTGGGTAATATATGAACAGTATCTTGAATTCCTTTTTTTTTTTTTTAAAGATTTTATTTATTTATTTCAGAGAGAGAGATACAGCAAGAGAGGGAACACAAGCAGGCGGAGTGGGAGACGGAGAAGGAGGCTTCCTGCCAAGCAGGGAGCCTGATGCAGGCCTTGATCCCAAGACCCCAGGATCATGACCTGAGCCAAAGGTAGACGCTTAACGACTGAATCATAAAAGGTTTTGTAGCTTTAAATACTAAGGGGTAATTTTTTAGACTCTACTGCTAGAAGAAAAATAAAGCTATAACCATTTTGCACGGAGGAGGGGGGAAGAAACACCATTTGTGAGAGAGAAAATGGTTGATCTAAGGCAAATTCTGGGGCCGTAATAAAATCATGGCAATGATGGTCATAGTTTATCTCTATTTAGTAGTTTACCAGCCCAAAGTAGTTACACGACTTTGCTAGACACACAATTGTGTTCTAAATATTAGTTGTAATATGTATTAGCTTTTAATTAATGGAAACTTGTATAGAACAGAAGGAGTAAAACAACTGTCTAGTGTATCTCACTGTTCATGAGAAGGGTCATTGTTGATTTATGGTCTATATAAAGAACAAAGGAGGTGGACTGTGGATAACTGGAATATTTCTACAAAATACTTATGGGAAACATAGTCTATTCTAATTCTTTCATAGCATCCACAGCTTTCAACTAATTAGACTTAAAAAGTCTTGTATTTGGAATTACATGAAGGGCTACGAATTTATTCTTCAATCTTCTATAATTTAAATACCCAAATAAAATAGTACAGAAGCTTACATTAAAATTTTATGCTTCTTTAAAAAAAAAAAAAAAAAACAACTTAGGGGTTACCCTCCTGGCTCAGTGGGTAGAGTATGTGACTCTTCATCTCAGGGTTGTGAGTTCAAGCCCCATGTTTGATGTAGATTACTTAAAAATAAAATCTTCAAAAAGTAATAATAAATAAAAATTTGGAAAACCTCAGGATATACCATTATATCAAGTATACTATATATAGAGAAAATTATACATTCAGGATGGGGTTTTTGGTAATTATTGCATCTGAATGCAATAATTGCAATAAACTCTTGGTAATTATTGCATCTGAAATTTTTTTTAAAAGATTTTATTTATTATTTTGACAGAGAGAGATCACAAGTAGGCAGAGAGGCAGGCAGAGAGAGAAAGAGGAGGAAGCAGGCTCCCTGCTGAGCAGAGAGGACTCTGAGATCACGACCTGAGCCAAAGGCAGCGGCTTAACCCACTGAGCCACCCAGGTGCCCGCATCTGAAATTTTTTTCAGGCATTCACAAAAATTTTTGAGAGCTACCTACAAACTAGCTTCTGAACTAAATGCTGAGGATACAGTAGTGAAAAAAACAAAAATTTCTGTGGTCTTGGAACTTACATTCTATGAAAACAAAGTTCTATCAGGAAAAAGGAAACTTTAAGATTTTGGAGTAATATTTCTCAAAATGTGGTTCACTGGGACACCTGGTTGGCTCAGTTGGTTGGGCGTCTGCCTTCCGCTCGGGTCATGACCCCAGGGTCCTGGGATGGAATCTTGCATCAGGCTCTCTGCTCAGCAGGGAAGCCTGCCTCTCCCCCTGACCTTTTCCCTTCTCATGCTCTCTCTCTCTCTCTCAAGTAAATAAATAAAATCTTTAAAAAAAATTCAATGAAGATTTGTATATTTTTACCATAATCTAAAAATTGATGGATATTATTAGGAACATCATCCCAGAAACAGGAAATCAAAAAGTGGGGTGGGAGCAGGAGTCTGCATTTTCAAAAAAAAATGCATAACAGTAGAAACCATTATGAGTAGAAAATGTTATTTTAGACTGTGATATTTACTCTCTAAGTAAGCATATATACCATATCTCTGTATACACCACTTCCTCTATCCATTCATCTATTGATGGACACTTAGGTTGTAAAGCTGTTATTTTTTTTAAAACTCTGTGTAAGAATATATCTTTTAGGGTGCCTGGGTGGCTCAGTGAGTTAAGGCCTCTGCCTTCGGCTCAGGTCATGATCCCAGGGTCTTGGGATCAAGCTCCGCATCAAGCTCTCTGCTCATCAGGGATCCTGCTTCCCTTCCTTTCTCTGCCTGCCTCTCTGCCTACTTGTGATCTGTGTCTGTCAAATAAATAAATAAAATCTTAAAAAAAAAAAAGAATATATCTTTTATATGCTTAACCTTAGGTACTAAAAGAAATCCCAAAGGTTAAAATATGCTCTCTGCCCTGGACAGTTTTCCAGTTTTGTTAGGCAATGTGTGCTGAAAGCATTAGGTGATATCTGTACAAGCTGGGGGAGGGTGCACTAAATACTAATGGACTTGGTAAGCGTCATCGGTGATCAGAGAGGGAATATACCAGAGTACAACCTCTCCAGCAGAGAAGGTGGGTTTTGAGTTAGGCTTCCAGGGTGCATAGACTGTGGTTAGGTAGAAAAGAGGAAATACAGCATTTTGAGTGACATAAACAGATACAGCACAAGCTGGTAAAAATTATCTGAAATGTTATATAAATTATTAAAATGGTCATTAAGGTCACCTGTCTTTTTCAAAAGACCCAATATTAGTGTTTGTCAAGACTTGTTTTTACAGGGCACCTGGGTGGCTCAGTAGGTTAAGCCTATGGCTTTGGCTCGGTCATGATTCCTGGGTTCTGGGATTGAGTCCTGCATTGGGTTCTCTGCTTTTCAGGGAGCCTGCTCCCCACCCCCACCTCTGCCTGCCTCTCTGCCTACTTGTGATCTCTGTCCAATAAATAAAATCTTAAAAAAAAAAAAGAAAAGACTAGTTTTTAGAGTTTGGTATGAGTTATTTTCTCTCCCAAGCAGTGAGGATGAACATGTGTTTTTATTTAGTTACGCAGCCTGGGACAGACTAATGTTAACTGGTCTGTTGAATGCCTGAAACTAGTCCTATATTGTTTCTTATCTCTGCAAGCAGGAACCAACTGAGAAATTACAGAGGAAATTCCTTGAACAAGGTGAGACCAGGTTTTTCTACCACCAGGGGGAGAGAGTATATTAAAAAAGGCCTAACCAGCTGGTAACCTTTTCTGAATCTTAGAACAGCAATTGCCTGGGTCCCACACACTAAACTGGGATTCTAGGGTCACAGCTTCCTAAGTTTGTATTCTTTGAAACAACCACGTCTGTAGTTTTAGTGTTGTATTCTTTGAGCCGCATGTAGGAGCTTCTTCCAATAAGCTAATGAATTCCCACCTAAAAGCCATTCTAATTTACAATCTGATCACGAGGGCATCCTCCTTCTAACCAAACATTATATGTACCAATGGTTTAAAATCATTACAAAATTCCCAAATTTGAAAAAGAAAAGAAAAAAAAAAAAAACTGGGCAAGTATCTGGCGGTTGAATTATTGGTCCCTTAGAGCATTTATCCTTTCAGAAGTACCCCAGCCCTAGACCCCTGGATTCTCTAGCTTCAGATTCCCGTTAACAACCCTCCCTTTCCGTCTTTCCTAGCCTCCACTCCCTCTGCGCAGCAAACTCTATCCTTACCCTCCTGACCCAGAGTTACTTTGGAGGCGGCACCGATTTCCTTGGCAGTCAGCCCCGTGGCCAGCCAGCTGCCCTCCTAACCATGACCTCTAGACATTGCTCTCCTGGGCCAGATAAAGATTTGTTTGTTTTTTTACAGGGAGGGGTGCGTGAAATCTCGGTGCATTTGTCATGATGACATAATTTTAAGCATTAACTTTTAGAAAAAGCTACTAAAATTCTGAGCATGAATTAACTTGTGTAATCTTCATTAAAAAAACTCCACACCAGGAGTACCCCAGTGGCTCAACTGGTTAAGTTTCAGACTCTTGGTTTCTGCTCAGGTCATGATTTTGGGGTCCCGGGATGGGCTCTGCACCCAGCCCAGAATCTGCTCGACATTATTTCCCTCTCCCTCTGCCCCAAGTCCTGCTCTCTCTCTCTCAAATAAATAAAATCTTCAAAAAACAAAACCAACAACAAAAAAACCCCAACGACAAACTCCACTCCAAGGGCGCCGGAGGGGGGTGTGTGTGACTCAGTCGTTTAAGCTTCAGACTCCGTTTCAGCTCAGGTCTTGATCACAGAGTCCTGAGTTCAAGCCCCCCTGGGAGTCCAAGTTGGGTGTGGAGCCCACTTAAAAAGAAAAAAACAAAACAAACCCCACGCCACAGGTGAGGGCCCTGAGGCACAGAGCAGTTAAGCCACTTGCTGCGTCCCAGAACCAATCAACCGCGGGACACGGTTTGCACCCAGGTGGGCTGGGCCTGCCGGGCGCCAACTGCTGCCCGCGCTTAGGAGGCGCCGAGCGACGGTGGGAAGCGGGTCGCGTAGGTGTCGGCGCCAGTCACCGGGCCCACAGCGAAGTGCTCCTTGCTTGGCTATCTCCCTCATCAAAAGCGAGTAGCGCAGTCAAGGACCGCGGAGGCCGCACCTTTTCCCGGCCCTCGGGCTGCAGGTTACACGCGTCTCCGACAGCCACAGGACCCGTGGCGCGCGGCGCCCTGGGCGGGGCCGGGCGGGGCGGGGGCGGGACCTGACGGCAGCCCCGCCCCGTCCTGGGCCAGTTAACTGGCGGCCGAGCGGCAGGCGCTGACTCTGCGGTGCCGCGGTCGGTGGGGCTGGCGACCTGGCAGCCACAGCCATGGCTACGGTGCGGGAGAAGGCGGCGGCGCTGAACCTGTCGGCTCTCCATAGCCCGGCGCAGAGGCCTCCGGGTAGGTGCTGAGGCCCCCTGTCCGGGGTGTGTAGGGGGTCTCGGGCCGGCCTGGGCTGGGGGGCGCTGGCGGAGAGGGGCTCAGGCTGCGGTTCTCGCGCTGGACCGGGACCCCGCAGGGTCCAGCGCGTCGGCGCAGCTGTAACCACTCGGGCGGGTACCTCTCGGTGTCGGCGAATTGGATCCCTCTCCGGCGGGTGGGCTTCGGCCGGCAGACCCCGCCGCCCTCACAGCTCAGCTTTTACTTAGTTCCCCAACTTGAACGTCGCCGCGCGCTCGTCAGTGGCCCGCCGCGTGCCAGGCGCTCTCACTCGGTCTCCAGACCCGCTCCGCGGCGTTACGCGTAGCGAGTATCTCCGGACCGCGATGGCTCTTCGCCTTCTGTCTCAAGCGCGAACCGCGGCCCACAATATGGCCAGGGACCGAGCGCTTCTCTTGCCCACTCTGTTCCCCAGACTTCCTGGGAGTGATGAGTGTTTTTTGTTCGATGGGAAGGAACTTGGCATAAAAAGTATTTATTCGTTAAATTTTCTGGATAAGGAGTATTTCAGTGAATAGAAGTTTTGAACTTTTTTTTTTTTTTTAATGGTTTTGTGACCTTAGGAGAGAACTTGGTGAACTCTGCCACCAGCTTAATCGTATCTTTGGGGACAGCTTGCTTAGCCTTTTGCTTTCTTTGAATATCCAAACAAATGAACGGAAGGGATAACCAATTCTAAATTCTGATCCTAGCATATTACAACTCAGTAAGTAAAGATATTCACACAACACAGCATTTTTTTTCCCCCTTTCTAGAACAGATACAACTTTCTCCCTTTCTGTATCTGCTGTGTGGGCTGTTGGTTCCCCATCCGGCAAAAACGTTTCCTTTGGAAAATACCTACTAGTGAAATTGACTCCTTCCTCAAGATGAACAGTAGTCAGTGAATTGACTCAGGTCGTTTGGGTCCATCTCAATGGTTCCAGTCTTGTGTCGACTTACAATTACTAATACTCCTTTTAATCTTCAAAATGCCAATAAATTGTGATAGAGAGCTACTTTTCTAAGCACAATCATAATATTGACCTTTTCCCCACCAATTTAAAGGATCAGATAAGCGTATGATGGCTACATTCAGAATTTCTCTTACATTGTGAAGAGAAGGGATTCATTCATCATTTGAGAATTCAAAATTGGAAACAGTCTTGGGAAGTCTACTCTCTGAGTGAAAGCAATTGCCAGCTTTTAAGTGATTAGAACCGTAGCACCCTGTCTTCTCTAACAGCTGAAATACCAGTTCTGAGCTTTGGGCATTTGTGAACAGGTTCTTAGATGGCATAAGGGAGTATGTATCTTCAAAATTAAGTAGGCGACTCTCCAAGGGAAGAGCTGAGGTGCTGGTAAGCAGATCTAAACCCAAGGAAAAGACCAGTTTCCTGCCTGGCAGGTGCAGTGGGCAGAGAAGGGCCCACTGCCTTTTCTCATTTGTTTTGCTTGCTAGAGTTGGAACTCTACCTGTTAGCATTTGTTAATCCCTCTTCCACCCTTGAGTTCCCTGTCACAGTCCCAGGGAGCACAGTAATAGGAGCCTGTGCTTCTTAGTTCCTTGCAACTGGCTCTCTGTGTGCTGCCAGCAGCTTTGTACTCTTCATTCTCTACTGAATAGTTACTCTTTCCACACCTAAAGGGGCTGTAGTGACCAGGGGACCTGATTTATGTAGAAGAAATGAATGCTATAAGCTAGCCATCAGCACTTGAAGATATTTGCCTTTCAATATAGACAAGAAAGTGGTGTGTTATCCTGTTATCCCTTCATACTGTAACCTAATTCTTTGAATTCACCTGGTATCACTTTTCCAGGGAGCTCAAAGTACTTCCCATATGCTGTCTCATTAATCTGTCTCAATTAAAGTAGGGACCAATGCCTACTTTTGTGGATACTTCTCTTAGCCTGTTTTAAAATTGTTCTTATTAGAAAAGATTTCTTTTACATCCTTTACCTACTTGGGTTTAGCCTGACATCTCTAATACCACACAAGAGAAAAGCAAACTTTGGACTACCAAAACCAATATACAGTAAAAGCATTGCGTATTGCTCTCAGTGTCTAGCAGGGTTTTCCCACTCAGTCACAGCTGCCTATTTGAACACCCAAATCTCAGTTCTCTACATTTATCCTTTTTCATAAGGTTTTGGTTAATGTCCAGTAGATTAGTTGTTTTCTTTTGTCTTGGCAGTTCTGTGAGTAATGTTTTAAAACCTCTTAAAAAAAAATTCTTAAAATTCTCTTTAATCCGGGGCACCTGGGTGGCTCAGTGGGTTAAAGCCTCTGCCTTCTGCTCAGGTCATGATCTCAGGGTCCTGGGATTGGGCCCCACATCAGGTTCTCTGCTCAGCAGGGAGCCTGCTTCCTCCTCTCTGCCTGCCTCTCTGCCTACTTGTGATCTCTGTCTGTCAAATAAATAAATAAAATCTTTTAAAACAATTCTCTTTAATCCTAAATGACTTAGGATTTTTTAAAAAAAATGTTATTTATTTGAGAGAGAGCGAGCATGAGAGAGCGAGCGAGCATGAATGGGGGGAGGAGCACAGGGAATGGGAGAAGCAGGCCTCCTGCTGAGCAGGGAGACCAACTTGGGGCCTATCTCAGGACCCTGGGATCACAACTGGAGCTGAAGGCAGATGCTCATGACTAAATGACTTAAGATTTATTAGGATTTATTTATTATTTTCTGAGGAAGAGTTAAATCCTCTGGTATGTGACACATCTTGTCTTAATCTGCTGGCAGAATTTATTTATTGAATTCTGTTTAAAGCCTGACGTCCTCAGGTGGTACGAATAGTTAAAGGATAAACTCTGAAGGTAGAGACTGTCCCCTTAGTTCAGCTCATACTTATGAGCTGAAGTTCCATACTTTACTCAGATTTCATTAATTTTTGCCTAATGTTCTTTTTCTGTTCCAGGGTCCCATTCAGGATATTATATTACAGGGGCTCCTGGGTGGCTCAGTCAGTTAAGCATCTGTCTTTGGCTCAGGTCATGATCCCAGGGTCTGGAATGGAGCCACACATCAGGCTCTTTGCAGAGCAGAGCAGGGATCCCGATTCTTCCTCTCCCACTCCCTCTGCTTGTGTTCCCTCTCGCTCTCTCTCTCTGTGTCAAATAAAATCTTTTAAAAAAGGAGGGGATATCATATTACATTGAATCTTTAGGCTCTTCCAAATTGTGACAGTTTCCCACTCTGTTTGGAGTTACACGTCTGTTCATTGCTGAGTACTGATGGTAGCCACTTAGCGTATATTGTCTCCTGTGATCCTCACGGTAACTGAGGGAAGTGGACCTAGCTCTTGTTTTGCAACAGAAAAGTTAGGCTGTTTGGCCAGGATTGCATTATTAGTAAATGATGGGGCCGAGAATAGAAATCAGGTATCTGGGACGCCAGAACTCATGCTTTGGTCTTACTCTTTGTATCCACAGAAAAGAGCGCTGTGCCTGCTGCATTAACACAAGTTTTCATATCCTAATACTGTTCAGTTAACCCACACTTTCTGAACTGTGGGCACTATTGACATTTTCTCTGTTGTGAGGGCTGGCCTGTGTTTAGCAGTGTCCCTAGCCCCTCTGCTCACTAAATGCCAGTAGCACTTCCCCTTCCTCAGCCTGGGACAACCAAGAATGGCTCCAGACATTGCCAGGTATCTAGGTAACTATAAAATCATTCACTAAGAACCACTGCATTAACTCTCCTTTAAAAATTTTTAGTAGTTGGCAATCATCTACCACTCACAAGTATTGAATATCCAAATCTATTATGTGAGGCAGTCTATAAGGCAATTAAATAATTTGAACTTTTGTGAATTGTAAGGACATTTGAAAAAAAGGCATTAGGGGCGCCTTGGTGGCTCAGTGGGTTAAGCCTCTGCCTTCAGCTCAGGTCATGGTCTCAGAGTCCTGGGATCGAGTCCCATTGGGCTCTCTGCTCAGAGAGTCTGCTTCCCCCCCCCGTCTCTGCCTACTTGTGATCTGTCTGTCAAATAAATAAAATCTTAAAAAAAAAAAAAGGCATTAACTTGCTGTCCAAGTTTTGTGAAAATTGCCTAACATGAGCTATCTGAATTCTTTTTTTTTTTTTTTCCTGTGGGGTAGGGGCATTCTAAAGCCCAAGAAGGAAAAGGAGATTGTTACATGTTCATTTAGAAGTAGCATTTTTTTTTTCATAATTCTCTGCATTTACCTTGCACTGGGATCCACTTTTGTAATGTGTGTATGATCTTCTCAGGCGAATAATCCTACTAATTTGAAGTGACTATAGAATTGTTTATGTCCTTAGGTCGGTTTCACCAGCAGGGCTGTGGGAGGTTTGTTCTGCAGATCATAGCTGAAGCTGATTATCCCTTTGTAACTTCTGAATAAGTGTAATTTCTTGACATGTCTGCCTTATGACTTGATCTTTTAAGGAATTATTTCAATAACTTGAGTATTTAGTGTGTATTTGTAGAAGGGAAGATACTAGTATTACACATATATATCAGAGTTCAGTATCAGAAATTTAACTTCTTTTTATGGTTGGTAAACTTTTTTGGATAGATTTCAAATACATGCAAAGGACAGGTCTTCGTTTTGAAAAGTAAGTATGGCTTTCAAGCAAATAAAGATGAGTGCTTGAAGAATGAAAGCTTTCAAGCAAATAAAGATGAGTGCTTGAAAAATGAATGTTAACTAACCTAGATTTATATAGGGCTTATGAGCACAGTATGTTATAGATCTAGTTTAAAACAATTTCTGAGCCTCTTGTTAGGCCACCTTCCAAAAAGCTTTTTATAAGGTCACATTTGTTCCTATTCCTCATTTCTTACCATATTTTCTGTGGTGTTCAGTGTCCATATCTAAATGGAAATGGGTAGAATTTCAGTCTCTGAAATCCTATAATCAGATGTTTAGACCTGAAACCAATCTTAAACACAGTGTTCAGCTCTTGTATCAGTGAATGAAGAAACCAACCTATAGAGGTTAATTCTCTTATCCCAGGTCATCACAGCTAATGTCTAGACTCTTTGATCCTTTCATCATGATGCTTTTAGAACATTTGTGACCAAAGGAAGCATCAAGGCACAGATAGTGCTGAATCTGATTTTGTTAATTTATTTATTTTAGAGAAGGGGGAGAGAGTGGGTTGGGGCAGGAGCAGAGGATGAGAGAGAATCTCAAGCAGGCTCCATGCCCAGCACAGAGCCCCATGTGGGGCTCCCTCTCTCAACCCTGAGCTCATGACCTGAGCCCAAATCAGGAGCCAGATGCTTAACCGACTGGGGCACCTGGTTTAAGGTGAGCATCACTAGTAATTAGATAGTGATGACTTTTAAAGAAATGTCTAGCTCATATGCAAGTAAGGGCTGGGGACAAGCTGAAGCTGAAATTTGATGCTAGACTTACAAAGCACTCTTTGTCTACTTCTGGTCTCTTGAATCCTGTTCAGAAGTCACAGTAATTTGTCTCACTGGGCCGTGGTCTGCTATACCCATATTCACTTCAACTCTTCGATGATGATGAATAAGTTTCAGACCAGCATGTGGGGGATCTATGTTCAACTGGTGAAGTCAGCATTAAAAAAACAGGTTATCCTGGTGTGGGTTTTGGCACATGTACTTGTCAAGTGCAGGTTATGTTATGTATTAAAGTATTTGTATGAACATGAGCTGGTTTGGGTCTGTGGGTGGTGATGCTTAAGGGGAAATATCCCAGGTTGCAGTGTTGGGAATTAATGGTCAGTGAGAACAGAGGGGACCTGAAAGGGCTGAATTGTATCCTGCCTAGAGGACTCTGGAAACATTGTGTGGCACAGAGGTGCCTACTATCCTGCTCTAACCTGTTCTTTAATCTTTTATACTGTTATCCAACCTGTAGAACTTCCTGATTTCCCATATTTAAGCAGCAAGTTAATATGCGGAAATTTATTCTTCTTACTTCCCCTCTGAGGATTAGCCTTTGTCACTGAAGCTGTGTATCCCCTCCCTCCTACCCCCTTCTGTTGTCTTGTTGATCTCTAATTAGTAAGTGACTCAGCCTCAATTTTTAGGATTTTTATACTTACCTACTTGTAGCTCAACTCTTAGGACTGAGGTGTTTCAAATTTAATATCATTACCAGCTAGAAGTCTATTTCACTGCTACTTAAAAGGCCCTCTGATCTCTACACGTTTGAATCTTATTTTCCTCTCCTCTCCTACTCCTGTGTACTGTGGCTTGTATGTATTATAGAATTTATGATATCCTACTTTATTTTAGGACTAATGGCTGTGGCATTTATTTATTGGTTTATTTAATGATTGCCTTTTTTTTTAAGGTTTTATTTATATATTGGGGGGGATCATCAGTTGGGGGGGGCAAAAGGAGAGGGAGAGGCAGACTCCCCACTGATCAGGGAGGCTGATGCAGGACTCGATCCCAGGACCTTGAGATCATGGTCTGAGCCGAAGGCAGGTGCTTAACCAGCTAAACCACCCAGACGCCCATGGCTGCTGTTTTAAATAGCTTTGTTAAGGGTTCACAATCTTTTTTTTGGTGAGGGGGAGGGCTCACAAATCTTTAAGTTTTTTGTTTCTTCTGATATCATTGGCTCACTTAAAGCTCTTTCACTTAATCCTAGTCTTCAATGAAAAGTTGATGCTAAAACCCTCTGGTGATTTAATATATTTGCATTTGAGAACTAGAAAAAGCATATATTTACTACCTGTGAAACTGGGTTTGTTTAACTCATGAGCCTCGATTTCCTCAAAATAAGATTATTAACAACTATTTCAGAGAAAGTTTATCAGGATTCAATAAGAGAAGGCAGAGCTTTTCATATTTACTCAAACATGAGTTGTTATTAATAACAGTGAATATTTGGAAAGGCTAAAGATCAGACATTAAGTTCATTTAAATCTCAGCTATGATCTCTAGTATTTTAAGAAGTTAAGAATATTAACTGTGAGGGCGCCTGGGTGGCTCCGGGGGTTAAAGCCTCTGCTTTTGACTCGGGTCACGATCTCAGGGTCTTGGGATTGAGCCCATCATCGGGCTCTCTGCTCAGCGGGGAGCCTGCTTCTCCCCCTCTCTCTCTGCCTGCCTCTCTGCCTACTTGTGATCTCTCTCTCTCTCTGTGTCAAATAAATAAACAAAATCTTAAAAAAAAAGAATATTAACTATGAACACTCCTTTTATTTAGTTATTGTGGCTGGAAACAGTGCAGCTACTCCTGGGTTCTAGACACCAGGAATGAGCTGGACAGGTTTTAAGATTTCATCAAATGCTCCATTCTGGCTCTGTTCAGTAGATATTAAATACTGTGCCAGTAGTAAATCTCTTACTGGTGTGGTTTATCTAATTGATTCTCCATAATTCAGTCCTTAAAACTGCTCGCTCACATGATATTTGGAAAACTAGCATCAATTACTGCCTTCTTTGTTTGTTACTGGATTCTGAAGTATCTTGAATTTTAAAATATAAAAACAGGGGCGCCTGGGTTAAAGCCTTTGCCTTCGGCTCAGGTCATGATCTCAGGGTCCTGGCATCAAGCCCCACATGGGGCTCTGCTTAGCAGGGAGCCTGCTTCCTCCCTTCTCTCTCTCTGCCTGCCTCTCTGCCTACTTGTGATTTCTCTCTCTCTGTCAAATAAATAAAATCTTAAAAATAATAAAATAAAATATAAAAACAGTCTTGCTGATTATTTTAAACCAACATAATAATTGAGATAGTTAAATTACCCATCTACTTTTGGTACAGGAAGTATACAAATAGTAAAGGATTTTATGTGTATGCCTGCGTGTATGTTAGTAATTTTCATGGTGAAGATGTTAATTTCTAGTAGCTACGAAATGACACTGTAAGTGAATACAGTGTAATGGCCCACTGGGATTCTTTTATTATAATATAAAAGACTGAATGACCTACTTAAAATTTATGACCCTAGCACATTAAATGGAGTTTTATTGTCTTTAGGAACTCAACTTTACCTTCATCTCATACATTCTATTTTTTCTAAAAAGGCAGGAAGGTAGTTTCAGGTAGCAGTTTCTTTGGTTATAGCTCCCCTCATTCCTTATATTTGTGCTGATGCTTAGTTTTCCTTTTTACATGACCTTAAGGGACATAATAAGTTTTCAACTTCTCTGTCAGAGTATCCTAAAAATATAGGAAGTAATACACTTAACAAAACTGGGGGCTTAAAAATTAGAACCACTGTGTATTCCGAGGATCACTGAAAGGTATAACACAAAAAAAGGCATACTCTCTGTTTATGTAAAAAGAGAGCAAGCCAGGGTGCCTGGGTGGCTCAGTGGGTTAAGGCCTCTGCTCAGGTCATGATCCCTGGGTCCTGGGATTGAGCCCTGCATTAAATCGAAAGCATCAAATAGAATCAGGCTCTCTGCTCAGCAGGGAGCCTGCTTCCCTGCCCCCTCAAACACTCCCCCCCACCCCGCCTGCCTCTCTGCCTACTTGTGATCTCTCTGTCAAATAAATAAATAAAATCTTAAAAAAAAAAAAAAAAAAAAGGCCAGCCAGCTGGCCAACGAGCTGATGATTAGCTAGACTCTGTTCCATCAGCTTATTAAAACTAAGGTCCATTTTTTCCCTCTTAATTGTTTCTCCTTTTCTTTGTAGTTTTGCCAAATATCCATTTATTACAATGAGGAAAAATGTGATAACTCTTTGAAACCATGTTTTCTTTCTTTTCTGTTTTGCTAAAATCTTGCTCAGTTCCTGTGCTTTTCCTCTCTTTGTGGTAGGCTGTGAGCTCTTGGGCAGAAGGCAGTCTTCCCTGCACAAACTACTTAACTCCTAAGCCTGCATAATAGGAAGCTTTAAAAATATTAGTTTATTCCAACTCGTGTGTGTGTGTGTGTGTGTGTGTGTATAACTATCCATCTACCTATTTACCGATAAATGCTTTTAAATGATGCAGACCATGAGCCAAATTCCAGTAGCACCTCTTACGGTATGTCTGGAAGTTACGTTTAAACTCTGTGCATCTGTTTTCCATCTCTCAAATAGACATTATATCTGCCTCATAGCATTGCTAATGGTCTAAATGTGAGGCACTTAATAGAGTTCCTGCCACATAATTCGTAACTGCCGCAAGGACCTACTTGATCTGCACTCCCCCACCCCAAAGACCATTTCCAGTCCCCTCTGATCTGACTTCCTACTGTTCTCTCCCTGGTTACCCACTCAGGCCATGTTGGCCTTGTTCCTCATCTCCTGGCCAAGCGCACTTGTTTCTCGGGCCTTTGTTCTTCCTGCTTCCTCTGCCCTTTCCCCAGATATCTGCACACCTTGCTTCCTGGTTTTACTCCGGCTTCTGCTCACATACCACCTTGTCAGATCTTTCCAGACATCCCCTCCAAAATCGTGTTCTCCTCCTCACCAGTCTTTATTACCACCACCGCCCACCCGCCCCACCCCCAGCATTTGTCCAACATCCGCATATTGTCTGTATCTTCCCACAAAGTAGGGTCCGTGAGAACAGGGACTTTGTTTTGCTCACTGATGTATCTTAGCCCGTAGAACAGTGTTCGCCATACAGTAGGCGCTACTGATGAAAAGTTGGGCAACAAGCTGACCCCATACCTGTTCCTCATTAATAACTTTGGAAATTGCCACTTTTTGCTTAAGGATTGCTTGGACCTGATTATTAATGAACAAGGTTACTCTGCGGTTTTTCCCGTTGCAGGTTTCAGTGTGGCCCAGAAACCGTTCGGAGCCACCTATGTGTGGAGCAGCATTATTAACACTCTGCAAACACAGGTGGAAGTGAAGAGGCGAAGACACCATTTAAAAAGACACAATGACTGCTTCGTTGGTTCAGAGGCTGTGGATGTCATTTTCTCTCACCTAATTCAGAATAAATATTTTGGTGATGTGGATATTCCTCGGTCCAAAGTGGTGAGAGTGTGTCAGGCACTTATGGACTACAAAGTATTTGAAGCAGTTCCAACCAAAGTCTTCGGCAAAGACAAGAAACCTACATTTGAAGATAGTAGTTGCAGCCTTTATAGATTCACAACTGTACCTGGCCAAGAGAGTCAGTCGGGCAAAGAGAATAAATTATATTCACCTTCCAGGTTCGTATGAAATGTTGGACTATCCTGGGGACATTGGCAGGCTTTCCTTTACTTTTTAGCGAGAGGCTGACCGGCTTTATGTTCTTTTGGAAACTGTAAACTAGGCTAAGGGCTGGGTCTGTGGGGATATTTGACAGGATACAGTGAATTTCTATTTGGAAATTTCTATTTGGATACAGTGAATTTCTCCTGGAATTCCTACTTATTCATATTTTATATTTAGTAGAATAATCAACAGATTTTTATTTTTTTTCCTGCTTCAATTCACAGTCGCAGTGTAAAAACATGTAAGGGGGTTTATACATACAGAACAACAGAAAAGGGGAGGGAGGGAAGAAGGGCGGAAGGGAGACAAGTGGGTTATCACTGGACTCCAGGACATGGCAGATGTGAAGTCTGCAAGGTACGTGGGACCCAGAATGCAGAGGATTTCATATGACATATGACATCACGAGTTTGCAATCAATCGTACAGATGTTGGGGAGACCACAGAAAATGACAGTGTATTTTAGAAACGTCATCCTGGCAGCCATATGGACAGCCTAACGAGGAGAGCCAGTTAGGAATCTACTGCAGCATTGCCATCTGCAGATGAGGGTACAGTGAGCTCCACTGGGGAGGAAGGAATCATGTCAAGGGGGACACTGGGGGACGGAGGGGGACACTGGGGGACGGAGCTATAGTGCCCAGTGCTTGAAATGGGTGTTGGTGATAAGTACATTAACTTGATTAATTGTCATGAAATAAAACGTTTCCCTTATATTTCTTTCAGCAAAACTTTGTAGAGGTGACCATGTAACTGAAGCTCTTCCTTTTTTTTTTTTTTTCCTAAGATTTTATTTATTTGACAGAGAGAGATCACAAGTAGGCAGAGAGGCAGGCAGAGAAAAAGGAAGCAGGCTCCCTGCCGAGCAGAGAGCCCCACAGAGCCTGATGTGGGGCTCCATCCCAGGACACTGGGATCATGACCTGAGCCGAAGGCAGAGGCTTTAACCTACTGAGCCACCCAGGCGCCCCTAACCGAAGCTCTTCTAATTCAGATCTGACCCAAAGGGTTTTAGTGTTACCAACTTTTAGTTATTTTTAATATATCATGTATCAAATTTAGTGTTATTTAGTGTTTCAAATATCTTAATGTCTTAAGTTTCAACACTCTATTTAGAAGATGATAACTTTTACCTCTCTATATAGGATGGAAATGTGAGGGTAAGATAGGGCAAAATCACTGCTTTCCAAATGCAGGTGCACATTTTTTATCTGAAACCATTGGAGGCACGTGCATGTAGAAATTTGGAACTTTGGAGGTTTTAAAAAGATAATTTTGTGCATAAACCATATATTAGATGGCCCTCCTTGATGGATCTGGGAGAGCATCTGGTAACCAAATGCAGTAATATTTCTGTGGTAAACAAAATAGTCATACTAACTGGGATAAGTAAAGACTATGCGGGCGGGACAAGTTTTGTCACCATCTGAGTTCTGAATAAACTTCAGATTTCTCACAGCTTTTGGGGTTTCAAAATTGTGTATAAAGGATTATAGGCCTATATGTGGAAAACGATGAGCCCTATCCACCAAAAAATGCCCCCAAAATAGAGACGAGTGATTAAAAACAGTAAGCTGTTAAAGTTAGATTATGTTTTAAAATTGGAGATCAAAATTTTAGTCATCAAATTACTTAAATCTGAATATTCAAAGGAAAATTTAGCATATGTGTATTTAGGCTTGAGAGAGAAGGTGGATATTTTTGTATTCTACTCTTAGAATTTGCATTTGTTGTGTTTTTGCTCTGAAATACATGAACTTTGTAGAAACTCAGCTCTCTGATAGTAAAGTATTTCTCTGAACTTACTAATAAACAGTAATTTAAAAAATAAATTCATTTTAGGTATTCAGGTGCATTATTTAAGTCATCTGATATCAAATCAGCAAGTTTAGAGGATCTGTGGGAAAATCTGAGTTTAAAGCCTACTAACTCCCCTCCTGTAAACATCTCTGCAACCTTGTCTCCACAAGGTAAGTAAAGATGATACAAGTAAGAAATAGAAGACCAACTTCAGATAAAATAAGTTATTTAAAACTTTTCAGTCTTAACCTTTATTAGAATTTAAATGTTCAGAGCACAAAGAAAGAGTACACTGTGTATTAAAGCTGTTTATATTAAGTTTTAACAGAGGTCTATTATCTTTAACAAATAGATCAGTGTTGCAACTCTTGAACACTGACTTTTGTCCTATCAGCTGGCAGAGGTTCAAATCTGCAGTGTTTTGCGTGCAGATTTTTATTTATTTAAAATATGCTCTCAGATATTTCTTTCTCTAACATTTTATTAGGTTAAATAAAATTTTGAAACTCACATTAAAACATAAACAGAACTCTTATGTTCTTCCTTGTCTGTGGCAATGGAATGTAGATTAATGACCAATTTCCACCTTCCCTCCCCCATCCCAGTTGTGGAAACCCTGAGTGGAATAATCTGGAGCCAATAGTTTCAGACCAGTTTTCAGATGGAATAATGAATCATTCTTTCTTCCAAAGTCCTTATTAACATGTTATATGACTTGATCTCTTATCTCTGCCATATTGGTTTTACAGTAAAAGAATGAAAAGAATTCCTGTCGTCCAAAGTCTGTTCTCCTACACTTTAAACAAATCTTGAATTGTTTTATGAAACCACTTCATAAATAAGATTGACTTTTTTTTCCCTCTTCTTTTTTCCTCTTTCTCTTCTCTCTCTCTCTTTTTTTTCTTTTGCCACAAATTTATACCTGAGACTTGCCTGGGCAAATAACATGGTGAGCATTTAGTAAATATTGTTTCTTTTTACTTTGTCATTTCTCCTGTGTAGTTATTAATGAAGTATGGCAAGAAGAAACAATTGGACGTCTACTGCAGCTTGTAGACCTTCCACTTCTTGACTCCTTACTCAAACAGCAAGAGGTTGTATCTAAAGTACCTCAGCCTAAGGGGCAACCTGACTTGGTCAACAGCAGTAACTATCTGGATCGAGGGATCCTCAAGGCTTACAGTGACTCTCAGTATGTGGAAATACATCTGTCTCAATAATTTGAGGGTGTTTGTAGGGAAAGTCCTAGATGGTGGTTTTCAGATAATCTTTTGCATTCTTCTGTCCACAGCATCAGATAAGCATTAGTTGCTAATTATCAGGACTTGGGAAATTGAAGAACAAAATGACCTCGGTCAAAATCAGATGTAATTTTCATCATTTTTTTAATATTCATTTTTAAAATGAGATTTATTGATTGATTGATTTGACAGAGATCACAAGTAGGCAGAGAGGCAGGCGGGGTTGCGGGGAGAGGGAGGCAGGCTCCCTGCTGAGCAGAGAGCCCTATGCGGGGCTCCATCCCAGGACCCTGGGATCATGATCTGAGCCAGAGGCAGAGGCTTTAACCCACTGATCCACCCAGGCGCCCCAGCTAGAGAGAATCTTAAGCAGGCTCCACCCTCAGCATGGAGCCGGAGGTGGAGTTAAGTCCCATGACCCTGAGATCATGACCTGAGCTGAAATCAAGAGTCTAGAACACTTAACTGACTGAGCCTCCCAGGTGCCCCGCATACCTATAATTCTTGTACAAAAAGAAATAATTTAAATCCTATTTCTATAATCAAGTATTTTAAAAGATTTTATTTTTAAGTAATCTCTACACCTGTTAAGGGACTTGAACTCACAACTCCAAGATCAAGAGTTGCATGAGCCACCGACTGAGCCAGCCAGGCACCCCATATTTCTACAATCTGAAGCAACATATGAAAATATTTTATAATTACCTTACATTTTAAATACAGAGTTATAAATTGTGCTAGAAGTGACCTTAGAGATCATCTCACCGCATCTTAACAGTGACCTTGGTGAAGCTGATGTGCAGAAAGCTGACATGAGGGGCGCCTGGGTGGCTCAGTGGATTAAGCCTCTGCTTAGGCAGAGGTCGTAATCCCAGGGTTATGGGATCGAGCCCCACATCAGGCTCTCTGCTCCCCAGGGTGTCTGCTTCCTCCTCCCTCTCTGCCTGCCTCTCTGCCTACTTGTAAGCTCTGTCTGTCAAATAAATAAATAAAATCTTAAAGAAAGAAAGAAAGAAAGCTGACATGACCTGCCCGAAGTAATGCCCCTGAGTGCTGGCAGAATTTGTTGTCCTGATTCCTAGCGGTAGAGCACAAGATTGTTCTTTTTTAAAACCGTATACAAAATACATATAAATATATAGTGCATATTACCAAATTGAGTACTAGAAGTTATTCTAGAATTCTGTTTCTTGAAAGACACTGCTTTTCTGAGGTTACCCAGTGGCATTTTAAGAGTAGGGTTTGAATTTTGATATCCTTTTCAGTTTGTCTTATAGTGGATAGCCTCTGTTTCCTCTTCAAGAAGAAAAAGGAAGATCTATGAAGCCAAACTTTTTGTCTGTGATACATGATCTAGCTGTATTTTAAAAAGAATTACACATATCTATATCTAAGTCTATGGAAATTTATCCTCATGGCAGACTTGAAAGAGGTAGTACATTAGGTACTGTGTGTATATTTGTTATTCTTTGCTTTTTAAAATAATTCAGATAATTTTTTAAAAAATAATTCTCTTCTCCCCCATAGAGAAGACGAATGGCTCTCTGCAGCAACTGACTGCTTAGAGTACCTTCCAGACCAGACGGTGGTGGACATAAGCAGAAACTTTCCTGAGCAACCAGAGAGGATAGACTTAGTGAAAGAACTTCTGTTTGATGCCATTGGCAAATATTACAGTAGTAGGGAACCTCTGTTAAATCACTTATCTGATGTTCATAATGGCATTGCAGAACTCTTAGGTAAGTAAGATCTTACTGGATACTGGAATTTGTCTTTTGGAGGAAACAGGAAAAAGGATAATAAAAAAGGAGGATAATTAAATCCTCCAAATGAACCAAAATGGCACTACTTTAAGCTCGAAGTGGATCTGGATTAATCCATGGAAAGTATGTTTATTCCAAAACTTCTAGGGCTCACTTGGAAGGAGGCTTTAGCAAGCTCTGCAATTACTTCTGGTTGGCACAGGAGAAAGCTGCCCTATTCACTGGAGGTTTAATAGGTCTAGTGTGGCAGTTCTTTTCTTTAGAAGGCTCTACCAACATCTCCACTCCCCCCACTTCATTGTCTTCAAAGTTGCAGACACTCTGCCCCGCTACCAATGAGCCAAACTCTTCCACATGGTTTGTTGAAAACAAATTGGGGGTTTCAAAGACTCCTTTCTATTTTTCTCAGGTAGAGTTGGATATATCACTACTTTATACATAGTGTACCCTTGAAATGTGTTTGATTAATGAAAAGCAGGCTGGGGATTTATTTACAAAGCCAAGAGCTTGATTTAACATCCAAAAAGGATTATACAAGGATTTAGGAGTCTGCCTTAATGGTTGACATTGGTCATGTATTGTAATTCCTAGTTGTTTTATTTGGTTTTGCTTTTGAAAATAGTTTTGAGTTAGTTTAGTGTTTTGATTCAGCTTTACCTTGAATTTTGTTCCCTTTGATAGTCATATTTGGTCAAAATTAAAAGCAGTTTTTTCTTTTGGCTGAAGTGAACGGGAAGACTGAAATAGCATTAGAAGCCACTCAGCTCTTCTTAAAGCTTCTGGACTCCCAAAATAGAGAAGAATTTAGAAGACTACTGTATTTCATGGCTGTTGCAGCACATCCTTCTGAATTTAAATTACAGAAAGAAGTAAGTGTTTTGTCTAAATGTGAATTGTATTCGAGTAGTCTTAATACTTACAGGACTCACATGTCAAATTATTTCACACTGGCATCAAGTATGCTGAAATGAGTAGTAGCTATTAATATCCAACATTGCCTCTTCTATTAAACTCATTTTATTTATTTATTTATTTGAGAGAGAGAGGTCACAAGTAGGCAGGGGCGGGGTTGGGGGGGAAGCAGGCTCCCTGCTGAGCACAGAGCCCAATGCCAGGCTTGATCCTAGGACACTGAGATCAAGACCTGAGCTGAAGGCAGAGGCTTAACCCACTGAGCCACCCAGGTGTCCCTATGAAATTCATTCTTTTAAATATACACTGTTGGGTATGTTTTTATTTTTATAGAGTGACAACCGAATGGTTGTGAAAAGGATATTCTCAAAAGCGATTGTTGACAATAAAAATTTATCCAAAGGCAAAACTGATCTTCTCGTACTCTTTTTAATGGACCATCAAAAAGATGTTTTTAAGGTAAAATTCTGAAAGTAGTTAAACTGAGTTTATGTAGTAGATAACTGGATTAAAATCATTTGAATAATCTCTTGTGTCCCTTCTCTCTCTCTCTCTCTCTCTCTCTCTTTTTTTGTTTTGTTAAGATTCCAGGAACTCTACATAAAATTGTTAGTGTTAAACTCATGGCCATTCAGAAAGGAAGAGATCCAAATAGAGACACAGGTAATCTGAGAAATACAATTTTCATGATCTTCCAAAGGCAAATTTCTAGTATTTATTTGTAAGTGTTTTGTTGTAAGTAGTTGCACTTCAGCTAGACTTTAAAACTCCTCAGAGTTATCCAGACTTAGCAGAGAGTGTCCTTATGTCAAAAAGGTAAGTTGTCAACTAGGTAAGAGACTCAGCGGTGTTTAGCATCTTCAGTGCATTTTACAAACTGGGGAAAAAGAATATAAATGTAAAAATATTGTTTTTTTATTTTAAATCTGAGGAATAGATTAACTGAACTTTTTACTTTTAATCTTAAAGGATACATATATTGCCAGAGAATTGATCAAAGTGATTATTCTGACCATACACAGAAGACAACCAAGGATGAACTAATGAATTTACTAAAGACTATTGATGAGGATTCAAAATTGTCTGCCAAGGAGAAGAAAAAATTGCTAGGTCAGTTTTATAAGTGTCATCCAGACATCTTTATTGAGTATTTTGGAGACTGAGTTTTTAATGTCTGTATATAACTTATGTATTTTAAGAATAAATTATGTATCCTAAATATCTAATCACATTTGTAATTTTAAATGTTCTAAATATGAAATTGTACTTAATAAAACATGTTTTATATAACCTTCCGTGCCTGAAACTATTAGATGGTGTATTGCTGTTAGGTATTGACTTCTTTAAGGTGAGCTGATTTGTAAGTACTGTGCCCAGTACTTTATGGAACATCATAGGAATTTAATTAGACGACATTGCAGTGTTTACTTAACAAAGCATTAAATAGTAAGGAAGTCTGTAATTACAAGTTAATAAGAGTGTGGTTTTTACCTTGAGAGGTACTCCTTAAAAAGGTGCAAGATAGAAACTCGGGCTATGATAAAGTGAATTTGCTAATTACCATAAAGAGTAGACAAGTCAGAAATTGAACTGTCCTAATGATTTCAAAAACTTCATCTTTTAAAATTTATTGTGGGAAAATTCAAGCATGTATAAAAATGGGGAAGAATAGAATAATAGAATAACTTGTACTCATTTTCCAGTTTCAACAAGTGGCAACTCATGGCCAATCTCATTTAATCTATATCCCCACGCCTTCCTTGCTCCCACCCTCGCAAACTTCAGACGTCATATCACTTCATCTATTAAATTTCAGAATGCATGGCTAAAAGAAAAGGACATTTAAAAATAACCTCAGTATCATCATTATGTACATGCAAACCCACAATTTCTTAGTACCATCAAATATGCAGTCAATAGTCACATTTTCTGATCTCAAATGATGTTGACAGTTAATTCCAAGAGGGATCCATTAAGGTCCATAAGTTGCAATTGCTTAATGTGCTTCTTAATTCTCTTTTAATTTATATGTTCTTCTTTTAACTCCTCCTTTTTCCTCCTCCTCTTCTCTGCTTTTCTCATTAAATAAAAATTGGTCAGTTCTTGAGTTTCTCCACAGTCTGGATTTTGCTAATTGTAAGCCTATGCTATCTTTTACCATGTTCCTCTCATATCCTGTACTTAACTGTGAACTGGTGAAAATCTTCACTTTTTTTTTTTTTTTTTTTAGTTTATTTATTTGAGACCGAGAGAGATCACAAGTAGGCAGAGAGGCAGGCAGAGAGAGGGGGAGGAAGCAGGCTCCCCAATGAAGGGCTTGATCCCAAAACCCTGGGATCATGACCTGAGCCAAAGGCAGAAGCTTTAACCCACTGAGCCACCCAGGCTCCCTCTACTTAGACTTTTAAGGAGGTGTAGGGAGGGGCATCTGGCTGGCTCAGACCTGAGAGTGTGTGACTCTTGGTATCAGGTTCTGAATTCAAGCTCCACATTGGGTATAGAGCTTACTTAAAACCAAACCCTAAAAGAGAAGTAAGGAAAACTTAGATGCGCCAAAATGCTAGCATGTCAGTCTTTTATTTTCTAACATCTGATACTGATAGTCTTCCAATGGGAGAAAGTTGAGGACTCTCCAGTGTGTCTGTGGTCCCAGTCCTCCTAATAAAGCAGGGAATAACTGTCAGGTTTTCTTGTTTTCCACTTTTGTTTTTATAGGCAAGGGAAGGCAGCTGTCTTTCCTATGTGAAAAAGAGAAGATAAGCTGGTTCATGATTTAAGTGTGAGGAAGTTTGCAGAAACTACAGAAAGTGTGGGGAGACCTTACTCAGAGCGGGGAGGTAGTTCTTGCCCAGCTGCACATTCGAATCACCGGGAAAGCTTAACAGTTCCCTGGCTTCACCCCTGCAGTCTCAGATGATCCTTTTAGAACTCCTGCCCACCCCACCCCACCCCACAGGAGATTCTAAGAGGTAGTCAGGGTTGAGAATAATCTAGAGACAATACATTAATACAGAGCAACTGTGTGTACACTCTGACTTGCAACCTTTACTTGGCACATAATTGAATGATTATTTGGCAAACAAAACAAACACTTCTCCTTTAGGGGAAGCAGAACTAACTGTCTAGTGATTATATTTATGTTCCTAGAAGCAGTGGCATCCTAACAATCATTTCATGGAAAATTCTAGCAAGATCAGTTTACCTCAAACTTCCTAAGCAAGGGTAGAATAAAGTTTTAAGAAAAATTGGTCCTGTTTACTGCAAGCATGGTCAAAGTTTTAAAGGGTGGGGGTCCTGTGCTACCCTGAATGCTGGGGGCACCCTGTATCAGTAGAACTGCCAGCTGCTTGCTGTGCACCCTCATCCACTCTTCTATGATCTCCCACTGGGGACCCAGCCCCACTTAGACACCTGATGGTAAGTGACTGAGCCTTGCCATCACCTTAGCTGGGTAGACTGGGGCTAAGCACTGATCCAAGGACAGCTTGCCTATAGGCAAATGACTGATTTTGCACAAAAACCAGCTTGGCCAAGAAAATTCTATATAGAAAAATCCAAAGTAGGTGGGAGAAACAACTAAGAAAACAGAGAAACCAGTCTGTGATTCAGAGGAGTGCAGGAGATGGCAGCAAAAAGCAGAGGTGTGATGGGAGCCATCCTGTGTGTCTTGGGGAGATGATCGAACAGTCTGGCTCTTTTTTTTTTTTTTAAAGATTTTATTTATTTGACAGACAGAGATCACAAGTAGGCAGAGAGGCAGATAGAGAGGAAGGGTAGCAGGCTCCCTGCTGAGCAAAGAGCCAGACTCGGGGCTTGATCCCAGGACCCTGGGATCATGACCTGGGCCGAAGGCAGAGGCTTAACCCACTGAGCCACCCAGGTGCCCCAAACAGTCTGGCTCTCTTGAACAGCTGCTGGCCTTCTCCTTCCAAACCCTAAGTAGTCTTGCAGTGAGCTCCCTTAATTTTGAAGTAGTTTGAGTTTCTAGTGCTTGCAGCCAAAAAAAATCAAACAAGGTCTCAATGTTTTTCATATTCAAAGGAAACAATCCTAAATATATCAAAAGATAACAAGTAACCACCACAAGTCAAATCAATGGTTTTGATATTGTAACAACATCCCCTCCACAAGTGAAAATTGTTTATATTAATCCTTCAAGGAAGGTAGTGGACTCTCTCTAGGGGTGTGGATGTGGTTGGGGGGAGAGAGGGTGGATCTCTTTGGGGAGGTGGTTCTTGCCGGGCTGCACATTCGAATCAGCTAGAAAGCTTAACAGTTTTCCCGTGGCATCATCTGCAGAGTTTCAGATGATCCTTTGAGAAGGCCCACACTCCCAGACTATTTTAGGGAGTAGTCAGGGTGGAGGACACTAGTCCAGAGACCCTATGGTATATTAGTCCGGACCCTGCAATGAGAGCTTAATGTTTTCTTGATGAATCTTTATTCCAGTTAGTTGAGTATCTTAAGGGTTTTTTTTTTTTCCCTCTCCTAAAGTGAATCCTCATCTGAGGACTTCAACGTGCGTGTGTATTTAAGAAAAAAATACCTAATGTTCTAGTTCGTGAATGACTTGAAGGTGTGCTGTCCTCAGCCTTCAATACTTTAGGAATAACTGCCCACATGTTATCTATTTAGTAGTGTTTGAAAGCACTAATTTCACATCATCTTGCTTTCCTGCTTATTTAAATTTAAGGTTTATAGGCTACAGGTAGGAGACCCGGTTATTACCTTCGTTTTGTTTAATTAAGGCATGCATGACTTATGCTCAGTCTTATAGCATCTTTACAAATGAACAGTTAAGAATCACATAGCTTTTATTTTTTAATTTTATGTACAAAAACGATCTCTGTTCACGTAGTTTGCTATCGTGCCACTAAAAGGTAAGAAAAGCATGTGGGTGTTTTTTTTTTTTTGGAGCAGCCTCCAGTCCAGTGCCCAGAAAATCACGGCCCCCACTACCTGTGATGAGGGAGATGAGACTCCAAACGGGCTTGTCTTAGCACGATATTTTCTTTTTCTAGAAAACAGTTCATAAAATGCACCAAGCGCTCACTTTTGTTTATGTTACCTACGCGGAGCTGAACCCACAAGGGAACCGTCCGTCCCCTTCCCTCGCGTCTCTTCGGGCTGAAGTCTGGCTCTATCGACAACGTGTAGCGACCACTCAGATAAATGAGAGGACCCCCAAACCAAAATCAGTCTGTGCCGTTAAAGTGAGGCTGGGCTATCCAAGTGGTTGGCATGGCTTTTTTTTTAAGCAGCCGAAATGAGGCAGAATAATAAACTACGTGCCGCTACAAAATATGAGGATAATACTGATGTTTGAAAACCCGGGCAGGAAAGGCTTTGAAAGAGGTTGCGAATAAGCGGCCTTATTCTTTCATTGGACAGACTCCTCGCAGGCTCTACCACGTGTTCCTCTCCCGCCTCACACTCTCATTGCGGCGCCCACCTTTCCGTACGAAAACATGGCGCCGCCCTGCGTGGGGCGGGCACGACCTGTCTCCGAGCCACCGCCCGCTTGAGCCCCGCCGGCCGACTCGGAGCCTACCTCTCGCATCTCCGTACGGAAACATGGCGCCTCCCGGCTCAATCCCCCGCCCACCGAGCCCCCTCAGCCCGCACCGGACCGCGCCTCCCGCTTTTCCGTACGAAAACATGGCGCCGCCCTACGAGGGGCGGGCGCCTCCTGGCTAAAGTGCTGCCTCCTCCTTCCCGACGCTTGAGGAGCGGCCACACTGGCCGCTACCCACCCGAGCCTGGCTCGGAGGACCGCCCGCAGCGCGGCGAGGGATGCAGCCTCGGAAGGGCAGAGGCTGAAGCGTCCCGTGCTCGCCGCGCATCGTTCCGCGCCTCCGCCGCGGCGCCGGCGGCCGTCTCATTCCCCGCCCGAGCGGCAGGAGGGAGAACTCCGCGGCAGGTGAGGGAAGGGGACGCAGAGGCTGGCAGCCCTGCGGGGCCCGCGCGGGAGGCGCCGGGTGGCATTCCCAGGCATTTCTTGGCCCCGTCCGCGCCGGTCGGATCCCGTGCGGTCTGGTGGAGGCGAGGGGGAAGCAGGGGCGGCGGCGGGGGGCGGCGTAGGGCGGCCTTTGTCCCGCCCCTCGAGGCCGTGCTCCTAGCGCGCCCCTCTTCCATCACCCGCAGCCGGCCCGCCACTCCCTCGCCGGCCCGAACAGTTGTTTACAACGGAATCCGGGCGCCCAGAGTGAGTGGCACTGGGGGCCAGAGGGAGCGGGTCCCGGCGTCGGTGGACGGAGCGCCTTGCCTTTGCCGAGAGACCCTTTCTGCTGGGGAGTGTCTTGTGGCGCCCTGGGCCGAGCGTGTAGCTCGGATGGAAGGTCTTTCGGGCCAGTGCGAGGAGCCTCTTACCCCGGTTCCCTTTTCGGGCGGAGCCGGAGTTGGTGATTGTTGAATCAATGAGCACGCTGTAAGCAGTCGGCGCTTCCTGGAGCCCGGTAATTACAGCTCCCGTCTGGGGGAAGCCTGTGGTGTGCCAGCTGCTGTTAGGCACATTCTCTCGTCTCATCGTCCCCCAAATCGAAGAAGTAGGTAGCTGCATTTTACAGAGGAGGAAACTGAAGTGCCCCAGCTAATAAAGAGCCAGAATTGGAACCCAGGTACGTCTGAGACCAACGCCCATCCTTCCCACACACGCTGACATCACAGAGATGACACAGCTGTCAACAAATACTTAACGGGCTTCTGTTTGGAAGACAGGCTTACACGGATGGAGCGGATTGGGGAATGTGGTTGGTGCTGGGCACGAAGAAGTTAAAAATCTAGGTGAAGAGTTGTGTGTGTGTGTGTGTGTGTTTTAATTTATTTGACAGAGAGATCACAAGCAGGCAGAAAGGCAGACAGAGAGAGAGGGAGAAGCAGGCTCCCCGCTGAGCAGAGAGCCCGATGCGGGGCTCGATCCCAGGACCCTGAGATCATGACCTGAGCCGAAGGCAGTGGCCCAACCCACTGAGCCACCCAGGCGCCCCTGTGTGTGTTTTAAATAAAACTAGCAGTTTTGCAGGCTCGCCCTAACCCATCTTTCCCTCTTCATCACCTGCCACTAGTTCTCCAGCTCATTTTCGTGTGCCTTCACATTTGTCCCCTGAGTGAAATGCTCTCCCTTTCCACCTCCTCTCTCACTCTAGACATTTTTAAATTGGGTTAAATCCTCTGTTTTCAAAAGAACAGCTCAAATGTCACCTTTGTCGGGAAGATTATCCCAGCCTTCCACCAGGCAGAATTCTTGTCTCCGTCTGCTCTGTTCCCTTAGTGATTTCTTCATGCCACCAAGACTTAAGCTTCAGTCTGTTGTTTCCTTGTGAGCACGTTTCCCTCTCCAGGCCTATTTAAATAAGTATAGACAGATAGATAGATAGAGATAAAAATATAGAATTTTTTAAAGGATTTTATTTATTTATTTGACAGAGACACAGCAAGAGAGGGAACACAAGCAGGGGGAGTGGGAGAGGGAGCACCAGGCTTCCTGCCGAGCACAGAGCCAGAGTCAGCTGGACTTGGGGCTCCATCCCAGGACCCTGGCATCATGATCTGAGCCGAAGGCAGATGTTTAACGACCGAGCCACCCAGGAGCCCCTAAATAAGTATATTTTGAATTGGATTTAAGGCAAGGATGCATGCCAGATGTTCAGTAACTAGCCCAACAAGAGTTCAGGGAAAGGTACAGACATTGCTGGGAAGTGTCCTGGGAGGAGTAGGACTTGAGCTGAATCTTAAAAGGATGAGGTTAGTTTACTAAACTGAGCGTTGGAGAAAAGCATGCCTTCCTCCTCACTGCGCAGTAGGAGTTACTTCATCCTTTCTGAGCTCATTCTCAGCATGTGAAGAGGATAAAATTAGAAGTGTGTGTGTTTGTCCTTTCTCATAGAATATGCTGGCAATGTTATCTTTTGGTTTGGAGCATATCCAGAGCCTAATAGGATTTAGGACAGAGGAGATGGTTGTCTGGAGTGGGATGTCAGAAGGTAAGGAGAACTGCATTAAAGCAACTTTCATATTAATAATACAGGCCTGGAAAAAAAAAATGCAGGCCTGAAAATGTCAATTCCAGTAACTTCATTTTATTTAATGGAGGGATCTGAAATTTCAGATAATTATATCAAGTGATTCTTCTCTGTTTAATGTGCAAAAGAGAGTCTGCCAGACCTTTTGGAAGGAGTCAACATTTCTTTTGATCCCTGGATTACCATCCAGGTGTATAATAAAGACTAATTAGTATTTATGAAAATGTTTTGTGATCTCCAAGTGCTGATGGTACAAATTCTAATTATTTGCAGTTTTGTGAATGCAGAAACATTGTGTCTGTCTTCTCCCTTAATTAGAAACACCTTAGGAAGAGAGAACTCTAGGGAAAAACCTTGGGAAAGAAAAACTTGACAAAACTTCTACAGTAAAAAGAGGTTATGGGCGCCTGGGTGGCTCAGTGGGTTAAGCCGCTGCCTTCTGCTCAGGTCATGATCTCAGGGTCCTGGGATCGAGTCCCGCATCGGGCTCTCTGCTCAGCAGGGAGCCTGCTTCCTCCTCTCTCTCTCTGCCTGCCTCTCTGCCTACTTGGGATCTCTCTCTGTCAAATAAATAAATAAAATCTTAAAAAAAATTAATTTAGAAAAAAAAATAAAAAGAGGTTACGATTTCAGGCCTTTTTTTTCCTTTTTTTTTTTTTTTTAAACTGGCCCAAACCAATGTGCTAAATATTATTCCTGTTCTAACCAGCAACTTAAAAAATTAAAACCCCGCCCAACCCCATACATTGTGGTTGTTTGCAACTTCCTCCTTATGATCTTTTCCTGCTCACTGACAAGAAGTTAATAAAAATATTTGCCCCACATATTCTTATATGCCTTGTAAGATTCTGCCTTCTGTGTCATCTCTAGTCATCCACACAACAGAATGAGGGAAGCGGCTCATCAGCCCAGTGTATGGAAGCAAAGGTTAAAAGCATGGTTTCCAAAGATTTTTCATATCAGCTCTCAGGAATGAAAGTAGTGACGAATTGAATCACTCTTTGATTAAAATAGAAGCGGGCACTTGGTAGTATTATCTTCCAACAATGTAAGGTCCTGTTCTTTTTTCTTTTGACATGGTACTTAGGAGTGTGGAACAAAAATATTCAAACTTGTCGCTCTGTATCTGAGGTACAGGTCCATAAATTTGGTAAATCACAAGCGTCATTTTAGAGCTGTCTGTTTAATCACTGAGGTACAATATGATAGCTGGGTAAGAGCTTCACAAGCCCATTCATTTTCACAGGTGAGAAAATTGAAACCCAAGGAGAATAAATGATTTGCCCAGAGTTGTACTACTAGCTTAGTGGCAGAGCCAGAACATTTGGTTCACTTTTTTTTTTCTTTCCTAGGAAAGTGAATTAAACTTAATTGAGAATGTCCGAAAACCCTGACAAGCCCAATATAAATGAAGCAGGAAAATCAAAATCGAATGATTCTGAGCAAGACCTTGAAGATGCTGTGAAAGGTTCTGATGCCGCTCTACAGAAAACAGTAAAGTCGGGCTCTCCCAGCACCCAAAGAGTGCAGAGACCTCACTGTAAGCAAATTTGCCTTTGGGTAGAAACCCTATGTTTTGAGATAATATTTTGATTAGGCTTCCTTGTACTTGTGACCTTGACCTGGGTTCTAATAATATAACATTGCGGATAACTAGTAAGTTATAATATTTAAGAATAGCAAGTTTCTCAACCGGCAGCGTAGTCACTTGTGGGTTTTCTTTTTTTCTGGGTTTTGTTTTTTTTTTTTAAGATTTTATTTATTTATTTGACAGAGAGAGCACAAGTAGGCAGAGAGGCAGGCAGTGAGAGAGAGGAGGAAGCAAGCTCCCTGCTGAGTAGAGAGCCCGATGAGGAACTCGATCCCAGAACCCCGAGATCACAACCCAAACCGAAGGCAGAGTCCCAACCCACTGAGCCACCCAGGAGCCCCTCTTTTTTTCTGGTTTTTAAAAAAATTTTATTTATTTATTAGAGAAAATGCCCGGTGGGGAGGCAAAGAGCAAGAGAAAGAGAGAGAGAGAGTCGCAGACTGAGCAGAGAGCCCTGCGGGCCCATCCCAGGACCCGAGCTGGAAGGCAGATGCTTTACGGAGCCACTCATGCGCCCCCACTTGTGGGTTTTCAGTTGCTTGAGAAATTAAAGTTTTAGGATCCTGTCCAGAATATTCCTGTCTTCCTGCGGTCTCCGTGGCATTCCACTTTCTCTGAAGTGCTCTGAGAAAGAGGGTGGAGTGCAAATTGTAGCTTTAATTTAAAAAAGCGTCTGAAAAGTCTGAGGCAGGTTCCAGCCACGACTGTGCTTGTGCAGGTTAAAAAAGAAATAGGTTTTGAATGTGAGTGAGGTCACCACACCCTAACTTCATTGCCTGGGGGCTTCGTTCCCACGAGGCTGAGGGAATTCACTTTGCTGAATGGTCGGTCAAGTCATTTCGGATCCCTGGCAGGGAGCCGGCCTCATGGATGAAAAGGTGGTAATTTCCACAAGTATTCCCAGCAGTCGCCCCAACTCATGTCTTTTATTAAGAATACTTAAGCTTTTTGAAGTGAATCCAAAAATGAAAGTTTTAAGAGGGAGTGTCATAGTCTAAGAATGTCAGTGCTGATGTTATCTCTTTAAAATGGAGGTGATCAGTAGTTCTTCGTATTTGAAAGAAATATCAACATTTTTGGGGTTTCAGGTTGTTTCTTTTAAAATGATCAAAGTCCTTCCCAGGTAATTTATTAGTCCACACAGTACTCTTTTCTTTCTTTCTTTCTTTTTTAAATTAAGGTTTACGCCCCGTGTATGTGGCATGCTTTACTGACTGGTCCAGCTAGGCACCCCTCAACAAAGTATTCTTTTTTTCTTTTCCTTTTTAGATTTTATTTATTTGAGAGAGAGAGAGAGGGAGAGCTCATGTGCACACACATGCACGCGCCCATGGAGCAGGGGTGGGGAGGTTACCAAGGGAGAGGGAGAAGCTCACTTCCCGATGGGCAGGGAGCCCAACACAGGGCTCAGTCCCAGGACCCTGAGATCAGGACCTGAGCCGAAGGCAGATGCTTAACCGATGTTTAACCACACAGGTGCCCTTCAACGTAATATTCTTATTAGCAAACATTATGGGCCCCATTTTTATTGTGGTTTAGTATCACGTACATTTTGATAAATACCAGTAGGTTCAGGGAAACTCGCTGTTGGTAGGACTGTCACGCATGTGTTACACCTTACAGAAAAAAATTATTTTTGCAGAAAAAAATCAGGTTCTTTTAGCACCCGAAATGTACAAAGACCTCACTGTAAGCAAATATGACTTTGGTTATACTGGTCTCTAACATGTATAGTTAGAAAGCTTCTGTTGTCTCATTCTTGTTTATTTTTTAAGATTTTATTTTTATGTAATCTCTATACACACAAGGGGTTTGAATTCATAACCCTGAGATTAAGAGTCCCATGCTTTACTGACTTGAAACAGCCAGACATCCCTGTTTTCTCATTTTCATTTTTTTATTTAAAAAAAAATTTTTTTTAAGCTTTTATTTATTTTTTTTTCCTAAGGATTTTATTTATTTATTTGACAGAAAGAGATCACAAGTAGGTAGGGAGGCAAGCAGAGAGGGTGGGGGGAGCAGGCTCCCTGCTGAGCAGAGGCTTAACCCACTGAGCCACCCAGGTGCCCCTGTTTTCTAATTTTTAAGATGAGGAAATTACACTTATCTCTTAGGATAGTTGTAAAGATTAAATGAATTCATGTAAAGCGTTTAGAATAATGCTTGGCACCTAGTAAATGCTCAATAAATATTAATTGTTAATACTACTGGCATGTCATCTATTGCGATTAAAGATACCAGACTGATTGCTGTAATTGGGATGTATATGGCTGACATAATGGTTTTATCACCTACAGTTTCTGACAAAGGAGGATCATTGGTATGGATCTTTAGTCATTCTTTGATTGATTGCCTTGCTTTGGCATCCTGTCAGTCTAATGGCATGACTCCAAATTAATGTCAGGCCAACATTAGACTATATTATCTGAGACTGTATGTAGTTATGTCCTTAAGACAAGAGTACTTATCTTGGGACCCAAGATTTTTAGGGGTTGTAGGAACAGCCAGAAAAGTATATCAACATTTGTGTGCATATGCATTTTTTTAGGAAGAAAGTCATGGAAGATTTCATTAAATTTGTTTAGAAGTCTATACCAAAATGATATATAAAATCAGTTCCCTAAAATATTGCTCTGGCTTCCTTGTTCTTCTTATAATAATAGGTAGGCACAGGGCCATGGGCCTCTGTGTAAAGCTCAGACCCTATAGTCTGGGGACCACATCAGGAAGCCTCACTCATCACCTAGAGCATAAATAAGAATTTATAAAATATTGGGGCACCTGGGTGGCTCAGAAGGGTAAGCCTCTGCCTTTGGCTCAGGTCATGATCTCAGGGTCCTGGGATCGAGCCCCACATCAGGCTGTCTGTTCAGCAGGGAGCCTGCTTTCCCCTGTCTCTCTGCCTGCCTCTCTGCCTACTCTGTCTGTCAAATAAATAAATAAATATTTAAAAAAAAAAAGAATTTATAAAATATGAAAGAAACTGTAGACATTTGAGTTTGTAGTAACTGTAAAATCACTTCTGAATTCTACAAATTAAAATGTAAATAGCAAAAAGATAATCTTTAGCCTTGCAAATTATAATAGAGTAATATTTTAAGGGCAGAATTGCTGTTGGTAACTGTGATGTTGTGAATTATAAAATAAGAAAACTCTGGGTTTTGGCTAGTTCCTGGCAAAGAGCTCCCTTGGAATTTCCTAAGTGATGAGCACTGGAAAGGTATCTTTTGTTATGTTAATGAGGTGACTTCTGGAAAGCATATAGATCACTCAAGGATGGGGGCTGGTTCCTAGGGGGACCCAGTCTCATATGATTAATTGGAGGGTTGAAACTTTCTTTTTTTAATTTTAAAGGTTTTTTTTTTGTTTTTTTGGTTTTTTGGTTTTTTTTTGGTTTGTCAGAGAGATTGAGAGCGAGTACAGGCAGGCAGATGGGCAGGCAGAGGCAGAGGGAGAAGCAGGTCCCCTGTTGAGCAAGGAACCAAGGAGCTCCATCCCAGGTGGCTGGGATCCCAGCGGCTCAACCCAGGCGTCCCAAGGGTTGAAACTTTCAGTCTCATCCCCCAACCTGCAGAGTGGGGAGAGGGTCTGGAAGTTAAATCAACTGTCAATGGCCAGTGATTTTTTTTTTTTTTTTTTTTTTAAAGATTTAAGAGAGGAAGAAAGCAGAGGCCTGGGCATGTGTGGGGAGGGGTGGAGAGAGAATCCTCCAGCAGATTCCCTACCAAACAACGAGAGAACAGGGACCCAGACCCGGGGTTTGATCCTAGGACCCTGAGATCAGGACTTGAGCTGAAATCAAGAGTTGATCGCTTAACCGACTGAGCCACCCAAGCGCCCTGCCAATGACCCAGTGATTGAATCAATCATGCCTGTATAATGAAGCCTCTATTAAAAACCCCAGAGGACTGTGTTGGGGGAGCTTCTGGGTTGGTGAACACGTGCTGGTGCTGGGAGAGTGGGGTGCTCTGGGCACGGACGCTTCTCCCCCCTTGCCCCACCCATCTCTTCACGGGGCTGCTCCTGGGTCTAGCCTTTTGTACTAAACCAAGGATCTGCTAAGTGACACGTTTTTCAGTTCTGTGAGCTGCTGTAGCAGATTAAGCGAACAAGAGGAGGGAGTCATTGGAACCTCTGATTTATAGCACAGGTGACACGGTGGACTTGGAACTGGGGCAGTTTGTAGAACCCAGCCCCTAACCTGTGGGATTGGACGCTACCTGCAGGTAGATAGTGTCAGGATTGAATGGAATTGTAGGACCCCTGGTGGGTGTGTGACAACTGCTTGCCCCCACACACGTTGGAATTTGGGCGCAGAACCTTTAGTAGTGATAGAGAATATTGGGAAAAAAAAAAAAAAAGGCTGGCTTGTGAGAATTGGTTGGCCCTAATCTGAAGTGGTGATTTGATTCTAACAATGATGTGTTCCTTAAACACAGAGCTCCTCAGAGGAAGGGTTGGTCAGCTGTAACTTAATGTCCCCTCTGAGATTCTCTACTTCCATATGCTTCTCTGCTCACAAAGCACCTTCTGTGCTGGTGTTTCATCACCTTTTGGCCAGTGAAAGATGCTGTATTCAGATGAAAAGCATCAATTGTTATTCCAGTTAATATTTTCCATTTAGCTTTTTGGTTTATTGAATCAGTTCTTTGTGAGTTTAATTAGTAAATCCCAGGTCTCCTTAGATAAAGGGATGACACTAAGTTCTTACATTTTTAAAAAAAGATTTTATTCTTTTTATTTTTTTTAAGATTTATTTATTTATTTATTTGACAGAGAGAAATCACAAGTAGATGGAGAGGCAGGCAGCGAGAGAGAGAGAGAGGGAAGCAGGCTCCCTGCTGAGCAGAGAGCCCGATGCGAGACTCGATCCCAGGACCCTGAGATCATGACCCGAGCCAAAGGCAACGGCTTAACCCACTGAGCCACCCACTGAGCCACCCAGGCGCCCCTTTTTTTTTTTTTTTTTTTTTTGAAGATTTATTTAGCTTTAGAGGGATAGAGAGAAAAAAGGCACACATGTGCATGTGGGCAAGGGACAGATGGGGTGAGGGAGAGGGAGAGAGTCTTAGGCAGACCCCACGCTGAGCACAGAGCCCTAGGCAGGACATGATCTCAGAATCCTGAGATCATGACCTGAGCTGAAACCAAGAGTCAGACACTCAACTGACTGTGCCACCTGGATGCCCCTAAAGATTTAATTTTTTTTTAAAGATTTTATTTATTTATTTGACAGAGAGAGATCCCAAGTAGGCAGAGAGGCAGGCAGAGAGAGAGGAGGAGGAAGCAGGCTCCCTGCTGAGCAGAGAGCCCCATGCGGGACTTGATCCCAGGACCGTGAGATCATGACCTGAGCCGAAGGCAGCGGCTTAACCCACTGAGCCACCCAGGTGCCCTAAAGATTTTATTTTATTTTTTTTTAGATTTTTTTTTAATTTATTTATTTGACAGAGAGAAATCACAAGTAGATGGAGAGGCAGGCAGAGAGAGAGAGAGAGAGAGAGAAGCAGGCTCCCTGCTGAGCAGAGAGCCCGATGCGGGACTCAATCCCAGGACCCCGAGATCATGACCTGAGCTGAAGGCAGCGGCTTAACCCACTGAGCCACCCAGGCGCCCCTAAAGATTTTATTTTTAAGTAATCCCTATATCCAACATGGGGCTTGAATTTACAACCCCGAGGTGAGAATCGCATGCTCTACTGACTGAGCCAGCCAGGCGCCCCTGTGAGTTTAATTAGTGTATCCCAGGCATCCTTAGATAAGTGGATGGTACTAAATTCTTACATTTTGGTTTGTGTATTTCAGTAATCTTCACACCCAGTGTGGGGCTCGAACTCACAACCCCGAGATCAAGCTGCAGGCTCTTCCAACTGAGCCAGCCACGGTCCCCCCACTCTTACATTTTTAAAGCTCATGACGAGACTTTGAGTTATGGTGTGTCTGTGTTCAGTCAGTATTTATTAAGTGCATGCTGTGTGTCAGGAACCCAGCAGTGAGCCAGCGGGTCCACACAGTCTCTTTGCTCATAGAGCTTGCTGTCTAGTGAGGAAGACAAAGTAACAAACAATTTCTACACAGCGCACTATGTTCTGTGGATAAACTTTACCCTTCTTCACTGCACTCAGTGAATTGCCATTTGAGAATTTGCAAACACAAAACAGTCAACCCTGTGATTAGTATGCAGTGAACAATTCCTGTGGGTGTAGATCTGTAACGTATCCTGATCATATCATAGAATTGTAGCTCTTATCTCTTTTGATCAGGTACCCTTCATTAATAAGTTTGATTTTAAGTAGCTCCTAAGTTGGACAGTGCCTGTAAACTGGTGTCTGATGTTCTCAGCACTCGGTACAAATGGTTTTGTCCTAAGTATGCCCAAAACCCTGTGAACGCACTAACCTATAATTTGGAAGTCTCCTCTTTCATAGAACATTCCTTCGGTTGTCCTCTTTTTGCATATTAGCAAATAGTGGCCCTGGAAGATTTAAAGATTTAGGAGCAGAGGGAGATGGAGAGACAGAATCCCAAGTGGTCTCCCCAGTAGTGTGGGCCTCCTCGCAGGGCTTGATCCCACCACCCGGGATCACAACCTGAGCCTAAACCAACAGTCAGATGCTTAACTGACTGAACCAGCCAGGCGCCTCTGGCCCGGAAGGTTTAAATGACTTGTTCAAGGTCACATTCAAGAGTCTTGGTTAGAGGGAATTGAATTTCTCCCTGACGTGCTCTGTCCATTGTGTTTCATGAGACCAGCGTCTATTTCTCATCACCCAAATGCCCCAAATTGTTGAAAAATGGCAAATTTACTGTGAAAACTGGGTGTGTTTCTGTTTGTTTGTTTGTTTTTCATAAGTTTAAGATGATCAGACATTTGAAGATTTTTGCAAAACCAGGGCTAAAACAAAACTTGGAAGCCTTGGTGACAATCCTGAGTCTCTTTAAGTTGGTGTGGCTCTTGATCTTGGGGTTGTGGGTTTAAGCCCCACATTGGGTGTAGTTGTTACTTAAGAAAAATAAAATCTTTTATTCTTTTTTTAGGATCTTTCTTTATTTGACAGACAGAGATCACAAGTAGGCAGAGAGATAGGCAGGGGAGGGGGGAAGCAGGCTCCCTGCTGAGCAGAGAGCCCAGTGTGGGGCTCAATTCCAGGACCTTGGGATCATGACCTGATCCGAAGGCAGGGGCTTAAACCACTGAGCCACCCAGGTGCTCCTGGAATTTAATAATTTCTGATGCTTGCTGTTGATATGCCACAGTGGAAGTTCCATTTTCTGATAAATGGAAAGAGAAAATAATAGCTTGAATAAATTTAATAATCAGTATGCATATAGCAAATTCCTGCTCAGTGCCTTTGAATTTTTTTTTTTTTTAATTATTTATTTATTTATTTGACAGAGAGAAATCACAAGTAGTCGGAGAGACAGGCAGAGAGAGAGAGGGAAGCAGGCTCCCTGCTGAGCAGAGAGCCCGATGCGGGACTCGATCCCAGGACCCTGAGATCATGACCTGAGCCGAAGGCAGCGGCTTAACCCACTGAGCCACCCAGGCGCCCCTGCCTTTGAATTTTTAATCGACTTCATTGAGGTATAATTTATATATAATGAAGTTGAATTTTAAGTATGTATTTGAGTTTTGACAAATGTATTTACAGTTGTGTCACTGCTGCCACAATTATGAGCTGCTAGAACATTTTCATCACCTCCCCAAATCCCCATGTCCCTGGACAGTGAATCTTTCCTACCATTTGATCACAGTGTTTGACCCATTTAATGTATTGTTGAATTTGGTTTGCCATATTTTGTCGAGGATCTTTGCATCTATGTTCATCAGGGATGTTGACCTGTAATTTTCTTTTCCTGTAGAGTCTGGTTTTGGTGTCAGGGCAATGCTGGCCTCATATAATGAGTTCCAGCCTTTGACAACCACTTACTTGCTTTCTGTCACTATAATGTTGCCCTTTTTATGATTTCAAATAAATGGAATCGTACTGTATATAGTCTTTGTATCTGACTCGTTAACTTGAGATGATGCTTTTAGGATTCATTTGTGTCTTTGCATGTTTTCGTTTATTCCTTTGTTATCACAGGGTAGTATTCTGGTGTATGGTTACAATCTGTTTATCCATTCTGCCGTTGATGGACATTTGGATTAGTTCTAGGGTGTGATTGTTAGGAAAAATGCTGCTGTTAAAATTTGAGTACAGGTCTTGGCCTGTACTCGACAAAACATGGCCATATGTTTTCAGTTTTCTTGGGTGAAGACCTAGGAGTGGGTTTGCTGGGTCATATGGTCAGGGTATGCTTTACTTTATAAGAAACCAAGAACCAGTTTTCCAAAGTGACGGTACCATTTTTCATTCCCATTGTTTATGTATGAGAGAGTTCCAGATACTCCACATCTATGTCAGGACTTGGTATGGTCAGCATCTTTCATTTTGGCCATTCCAGTAGGTGTGTAGTGGTATCTCAGTGTGGTTTTAAATTGCATTTCCCTGAATCTAAAAGGAAAAACCTACAGTTTTCAACTTGCGTGGGGCAAAACCCAGTCCTTCCTCCTGGGTTTTTCTCCTGGGTGTCTCTTTTACTACTCACACAGAGTATATCACTTTTTTTTTTTTTTTTTTTTTTTTTTTAACTTGAGAGAGAGAGAGTGAGAAGGTGAGAGAGGAGAAGGTCAGAGAGAGAAGCAGACTCCCCATGGAGCTGGGAGTCCGATGCGGGACTCGATCCCGGGACTCCAGGATCATGACCTGAGCCGAAGGCAGTCGTCCAACCAACTGAGCCACCCAGGCGTCCCAAGTATATCACTTCTAATACCAAATGTGTGGGGTTCCCCTCCCCTGCCACCACCAAGCAATTTTCACACCAGCTGGGTGTCCTACATTGCAAATGAATTCTGACACTGTTTGCCCACAGATACCATCAGATCTTACAGGTGAAGGGCTTAGTTCCACAGGAATACTGCCCCCCACCTCCAGTCCCTCTGCTTTGGCCACCAGTCACAAGCCTAGGTTGTCATCTGTGCTTCTGAGCAGTGGGCTATAGCTTGGAGATTCCGCCGACCCCTCCATGGATTCTGTTGATTTGCTAGAGTGGCTCAAGGAACTCAAGGCGACACGGTTCACCGGTTTATTAAGGTAAATACAGATGAGCAGCTAGATGAAGAGCTACCTGGGGTGAAGTCTGGGGGTTTCCTCCATGCTGGAGCTTCTGTCTCTGTGGAGTTGGGGAGCATCACCCTTTCCAGTATGGATGTGTTGGACAACCTGGGAGATCTCTGAATGCCCTGCTATTGAGACTTTATAGAGGCTTCCTCCTGCAGGCCTGATTAATTATTAACTCCATTTCCAGCCCTTCTAACCTCTCTGGAGAATAGGACTGAAAATTCCAGCCTTCTGATCCTGGCATGGTCTTTGTGGTGACCAGCCCCCATCCAGAAGCTGTCCACGAGCTCATTCAGAGTCACCTCGAAGGAACAAAACCTGTTCCTTCTGCTTATCGCTTCGGAATTATCAAGGGGTTTAGGAGCCTGCTGTTAGTGAGGGGATCAAAAACCAAATATTTTTTTTTTCTTCAAAGATTTTATTTATTTATTTGATAGAGAGAAATCACAAGTAGATGGAGAGGCAGGCAGAGAGAGAGAGAGAGGGAAGCAGGCTCCCTGCTGAGCAGAGAGCCCGATGCGGGACTCGATCCCAGGACCCTGAGATCATGACCCGAGCCGAAGGCAGCGGCTTAACCCACTGAGCCACCCAGGCGCCCAAAAACCAAATATTAAAACTAGATGCTCCTCGTGTTCTTATCACTTAGGAAGTAAGAAGGATTTTAGGAGTCTTCTGCCAGGAACCAGGGGCAGAAACCAGTGTACATATTTTCTGTTATCTCACACTGATGATTAATGATGTTGAATAGCTCTTCATGGCCTACTGGCCACTGTGTATCTACTTTGGAGCAATGTCTCTTCAGATCTTCTGCCTATATTTTACTGGTTGTCATCTGTTTTTGTGTTATAAGAGTTCTTTCTGTATTCTGCCTACAGGTCCTTTATCACATGTGTGTTTTGCATAGATTCTGTCCTACCTGACATGCCTTTTCATTTTCTTTGTAGGAGTCTTTCACAGAATAAAAGTTTTAAGTTTTGGTAAAGTACTGTTTATCAATTTTTTTCTCTTAATATATTGAGTTTGATCTTTTTGTATCTTACTCCAGATATCTTAATTCAAGATAAAGATTTCACCTGTCTTTTCTCCTAGGAGTTTTAAAGTTTTAGCTCTTATATTTAGGTCTGTGGTCCATTTTGGGTTCCTTTTTACTTATCATGTGAGGTTAGGGTTGAGGGTCATTCTTGTATATACTGAGAACCAAGTGTTCCAGCACTGTTTAGCTAAACTAGTCTTGCCTCATTGACTACATGTATATGTATGTATGTGTGTGTGTATCAGTCTGTTTCTGGGTTCTCTCTTCTCTTCACTGGGTCTGTGGATCTGTCTTCATACCAAAAATACTGTCTTGATTGTTGTAGCTTTAAAGTAACTCTTGAGATCAGTTAGTGTAAATCTTCCAACTTTATTCTTTTCCACAGTAGTTTTCATTTTTGTAGGTCCTGTGCATCTCCATGTAAATTTTAGAATCAGTTTGGCTTTTTCAACCAAAAAACTTGCTGGGGTTTTTACTGGGATTGCATTTTATGAATAGATCAATTTGGCAGAAATTGACATCTTAGTAATATTGAAAATTTTTATCTGGGCTTTGATTTTTGGATATTATATTTTGCTAATATTCATGAAGCAAGATTTATTTATTTACTTATTTATTTAGTATTTTTATTATTATCCTGTGGAAACGTTGAAAAGACTTTTTGTTGAGTATTCCCAACTTCCCCTATTGTGACTAAATAAAGATTTTTACCAGATAGCATATGACCAGCTCTTAGATTTAGTTCCTTTTTTTGGTGAGCAAAGGAAAAAGGTAAAAGAGGAAGGTAAATAGTTTTTGAGTAACCTAAGAAGATCTTTATAACTGCTAAACCCTGTGCAAACCAATGACATTTATCTCATTTGAAGCCTAGGTCTTATCCCCATTACAGAAAATTAATATACCTTCTTAATTATCTTCTGGGTCAGTGCTTTTCAAATTATGGTTTCAAAACATTTTTAGTATCACATACAGGGTAGTAGCTTTAGTTTTCTGAGTAGCACCTGATGTGCTAAACTACTTGATGAATTTTAATTTGGGGGAATTCGCTCCTGGTGCAGTATTAGTGGTGACACAAAATGTAAACCGATGATGGGAACAAATGAGGAAATCCTAGATCTGGGGTCTCCTTTCTTAAATTTAAATTTAATTTAAAATTTAAATTAAATTTAAATTTTTCTTGACTTAAAAATCTTACCTAAGTCTCAGTTTAATTTAATCATTTCCACCGACCAGCCATAAGTAAAAAACTGGCTATTTTCAGTGTTGGAAGTGGTCTCTGTTTTTAGGTTTCTAGGTTAAAAAAAAAAAAAATGAAACAGGTAAAGTTCTGTTGTTTGAAATTGCCAGAGTATTTTCATAAATAGAGGCATAACCAAAATTATTAGCTGGTACCAGCTGCCTTCTCCTCACATTAATGGAAATTTTAATCTAGAGAAGCAAATCTCTTACACTGGGTTTTGTTACAGCTAGTCCTCCTCGATTTGTGACAGTAGAAGAACTTCTAGAGACAGCGAAAGGAGTCACTAACATGGCTCTAGCCCATGAAATTGTAGTAAATGGAGACTTTCGGATTAAATCAGTCGAATTACCAGAAGACAGGTAAGGCGGTTACTGAGTTACCTTGTTTAGTGGAACTCTGCCATTTCCCAGTTCTGGAAAGGTCTTCTCCGCTTGATGTCAGCATATTCAAATGTATTTTTTCCTATTGTATGTTGTTGCTAAAAAAAAAATCCCTCAGTATGTCTGTGCTCATAAATAAAAGGTCTAGGAAATCTGTGGACACCTTTCATGTCAGTTTCCTCCTACTGCATAGGGGTTAGCTGTCCTATCTTGTGTTTTCATTGTACTGTTGCATTCATTTCTTGTAAACTACCACATTGTACTGTAATTGTTGGTTTACTGCGTTCTTCACCAGAATGTAACCTACAAAGACAAGGACTATACATTATTTTCTACGTCCGTAGCACCTGGCACACATCATATTGAATCTAAAACTCTTGAGTGTAAAAGTGTACCTTCTAAAATGTATTGTCATAAGAAAGCAAAATCATTGCCCATTATAACTGTACAAGTGTCGTGATAAACATTGGAGGAGGAATGGCTGCTGGGTTGCCAAGCTATGGTGTCGCACACATGAGCCTTTTATGACTTTATAGATCTTTCTTCTGTGTTCTGCAAAGATAGTACTTTTTCACATTAATAATGAAGAACTACCTGTTTTGCTCTCACAATATAAAGACTCTGTTTTTTTTTGAAGTTTTTATTTGTAAGTAATCTCTACACCCTACATGGGGCTCAAACTCCAAACCCTGAGATCATGCTCTACTGACCAAGCCAGCCAGGTGCCCCCAGAGACTGGTTTTAATGAGATGTTATATGTTAGTGGTAAGAGTTCGGTACCTAATTAAGCAAGTATCACACAGATCACATAGGAATAGGATATTTTCTGGAAGTAAAGTACTTCAGCCTATATATATGCCGAGTTGTTATCTTAAACTGCTTAATCATAAATATCTTAAGGAACTTGCTGTTTTCTGAGAAAATTAAAACAGCTCCGAACTTTTCAATATGCTTTTTAGCCTATGGCACTGTTATATGCTATTAATTGGCCCAATGTCATCTGTCAAATGAGTTGAAAGTTATTCTGTCCAATGAGTTATTTATTGAAATAAATCACTAAACTTAAAATAAGGTATGTGCTTGGTTTAAGTATATCCAGGAAATCTTTCCTTCATCCAAATTATTTTTAAAATTTCTCACCCTCAACTTGGAGAATTTGCGCTTTTGGAAGTGATTCGAGGCTCAAATATTTTATTTGCTTATTTTTTTCCTATTTGTTTCCAGTTTGGAGAAGAGAGTGAAGGAGATTGTACATAAAGCTTTTTGGGATTGCTTGAGTGTCCAGCTAAGTGAAGACCCCCCCACATATGACCATGCCATCAAACTTGTTGGGGAAATCAAAGAGGTGAGGCAAAGAGCCATTTGTGGTGCTTTTGTGGTGTGTTTGGAGTAGTCAGCTTCTCTGTGTTACTGCACCAAAAGACTCGAAAGAAATTGAAGGATAAGTTAAAACTTGTACTTGCTGAAATGTGGATTAAGACTATTTTTGAATAGCTCAATGTGCTTTTAAAAATTTGAAACAAACCATGATAACTTGAAGGCTTTACTTTTGTAAATGAAGTTGTATTTGTCTGTGTGTATGTATTTTTTTAATATTTAAAGATTGATTTATTGAGAGCAAGAGAGCACACGTGGGAGCAGGGTCAGAGGGAGGGGAGAATCAAGCAGACTCTATGCTGAGCAAGGAGCCCAACATGGGGCTCAGTCTCACAACCTGCTGACCCTGAATTCATGATCTGAGCTGAAACCAAGACTTAGATGCTTAACCGACTGAGCAAACCAGGTGCCCCTGAAGGTTCATATTTTTAGAAAGAATTATTTAAGGAAAACAAAAGTTATTTTACAATATAGGTGGTTTGTAAAAAAAAAATTAATAGGTGTGGATGTGTTCAATTTATAATGGCCAAAAAATGATTCAGTCCATGGGATAGAGAAGGCATTATGTAGAAGTTAATTCTTTTGCAAATACCTTTAGCAATGGTATCAAAGAAATGTATCAGTGGAAATTGACATCTGTGTTGGCTCAGAGGCTCACATTAATTGTGTTTTTTCTCATTTTTAACAGTTTATCTTTTATCTGAGGGACTGCTACATAAACCTTAAATGGAAGCTTAAATAACTAGTCTAAATGATTTGCAAACAGGGCACCTGGCTGGCTCAGTCAGTAAGGCACACAACTCTTGATCTCAAGGTTGTGAGTTTGAGCCTCATGTTGGGCATAGAGCCTATTTTAAAAATAAATAAATGATTTGTAAACATGTTTTCTATCCACTGTTAAATAAAAGGTTAAAATATGTATCACAGTAACAATTGTATTATAGTAACAATTGATAAGCCCTTATTTGGGTCATTGTGAGTTCCTTTGCATATAATCAAAAATGATGTCTGACTAAGAAACTTTGATTTAACTTAGCTGTGCTCTTTTGTAGACTCTCTTATCTTTCTTGCTGCCTGGTCACACTAGACTGAGAAACCAGATAACAGAAGTCTTGGATCTGGATCTGATAAAGCAAGAAGCAGAGAATGGGGCCCTAGACATTTCCAAGCTGGCAGAATTCATTATTGGCATGATGGGGACCCTCTGTGCACCTGCTCGAGATGAGGAGGTCAAGAAACTAAAGGACATTAAGGAAATAGTGCCTCTTTTCAGGTATAGAAATCATGTTAATCACCTTCAGTGTGCTTAAAATACAGAGCCTTTTCTCTTTTTCTTTTCTTTTTAGATTTCTTCATCTTGGAGTGGGGGGAGGGGCAGAGGGAGAGAGTATCAAATAGACTCCATGCTGAGCATGGACACAGGACTCAATCAGAGCCTGTTTTCAAATTTAGAATTCAAGTGTAGATACATGTGAATTAAAAAAATAAATAAATAAAAAACAAACATTTTGTAAAATAAAGAAAAGTAGAAAGAAGGAAAAAAAATCATCCATAATTTTACCATCTAGAGGAAAAATCACTGTTAATCATGTTGATTTTTTTGTTGTTTTTTTCTCCCTCAACATTTTATTTTGAAAAATTCCAAATGCACAAAAAAGTTAAAAAAAAAAAAAAAAAAAGAAGAAGAAGAAGAAACCATGCGGTTAATACTCATGTATCCTTTACACAGATCTCCCAGGTTTTTTGTTTGTTTGTTTTAAATATTTACATATTTGAAAGAGAGGGAATGTGGTGGGGAGGGAGAGGGAGATAGCTTGGAGCCTGTTGTGGGGCTCAGTCACAACACTGAGATGACCTGAGTGGAAATCAAGTCAGATGCCTTAAACAACTGAGCCACCTAGGTGCCTCCAGACATTGTGACATTTTACCCTTAAACCTTTGAGTAGGTGTCTCCCAAAAATGTGGACATTCTTCTGTATAATTAAAAAGAGGGTCATCTTGCTGGTTCAGTCACTAGAGTGTGTGACTCTTGATCTCCAGGTTGTGAGTCCATTGGAGGTAGAGATTACTTAAAAATAAAATCATAAGCAAGGAGCATGTTGATGGCTTGGTTGGTTAAGTGTCTGCCTTTTGCTCAGGTTAGGATCCCAGGGTCCTGGGATTGGGCCCCACATTGGGCTCTCTACTCAGCAGCCTGCTTGTGTGCATGCTCTCTCTGTGCCAAATAAATAAAATCTTAAAAAAAAATCTTAAAAATATCTTAAATTCTTAAAATCTTAAAAACAATAAATATCTTAAAATCTTAAAAATCTTAAAATCTTAAAAAATAAAAATCTTAAAAACAAAAAACCAAGACATTGAAGAAATTGAACATGAATATAATTCTATTAACTAACATATAATTCATATTAACTTCCTTTGGTCTTTTGGGTGTTTATTTTTAAAGATCTTTTTTTTTTTTTTTTTTTTGGGGTTTATTTTATTCATCAGAGAGACACAGAGAGACAGAGGGAGAAGCAAGAAGCATGCTCCCCGCTGAGCAGGGAGTCAGATGCTGGACTCTATCCCAGAACCACCCCGGGATCATGACCTGAGCCGAAGGCAGATGCTTAACCAACTGAGCCTCTCAGATGCTCAGGTGTTTATTTTTAAATATATATAATCATGATCAAATTTATATAATTTTTTAAAAAAGATTTTCATTTATTTGACAGAGATCACAAGTAGGCAGTGAGGCAGGCAGAGAGAGGAGGAAGCAGGCTCCCCGCTGAGCAGAGAGCCTAATACAGGGCTCGATCCCAGGACCCTGAGATCATGACCTGAGAGGCTGTAATCCACTGAGCCACCTAGGTGCCCCTATATAAGTTTTTAAAAGTAGGCTCCATGCCTAAAGCTTTTATGCCTGACCCTGAGATCAAGAGTTGCATGCTGTACCAACTGAGACACCCCAAATTTATATAATTTTTCTGATAATATTATTATTATTTTTTATAAAGATTTTTATTTATTTATTTGACAGACAGAGATCACAAGTAGGCAGAGAGGCAGGCAGAGAGAGAGAGGGAAGCAGGCTCCCCACTGAGCAGAGAGCCCAATGCAGGACTCGATCCCAGGACCCTGAGATCATGACCCAAGCTGAAGGCAGCGGCTCAACCCACTGAGCCACCCAGGCGCCACATTCTGATAATATTATTGACAAACAATTGACATGATGCTGCATGAGAATGTGACTTTTGGCCAGCTGCTTAGCTCTATATGTAGTGACTGGGACACCACACTTTGGAAGTCCTTTAGGGGAGTAGCTTTTATAACAGGTCATGTCCCTAGTGGAGACACTAGAAGCCATGCCATAGAATTATTACGAACTCTATTAGCACACATATATACATAAATATGTTAGCCGGGCAGCCCCCAAACCTCTGTCTTCTCTCAGCTGTTATGTAACCTGTGTGCTGCTGCCTTATTGGCCATCTGAGTGACTAGATGATGTCAGATCTCGTGAGCCCAAATGTTCAGCTGACTCTAAGAAGTCCTCCTGGTGGGCATTGTGGGCCTGACTTTTTCTATAAACCTTACACCCTAATTAGGGTGGCTCAGTTGTCAAGTGTCTGCCTTCAGCTCAGGTCATGATCTCAGAGTTCTGGGATCGAGCCCCGAATTGGGCTCCCTCTTCTATGGGAAGCCTGCTTCTCCCTCTCCCACTCCCCCAGCTTGTGTTCCCTCTCTTGCTGTCTCTCTCTCTCTCAAATAAATAAATGAAATCTTAAATAAATAGACAAACAAATATACCCTATTTCACTTTTTTTTAATTGAAAGTGTCATTGAGATAATTGTGTGTTCGTGTGGAGTTGTAAGAAATAATACAGGACACTTTATCCAGCGTCCCCTGAAGCTAACCTTCCGCAGAACTGCAGAGGCGTCACAACTAGACTGTTGAGATGAATACAATCCAGGGACCTCACTCAGATTTCCAGTTTTACTTGAATGCGCTTGTGTCTGTATATTAATTTTTATATAATTTTATCCCTGTGTAAGTTTGTGTATCCACCACTGCATTCAAGGTTCTGGGCAGTTCCAACACCACAGAATCCCTTTTGTAAAACCAATGTAGATTATTTCTTAAGACTCCCCATAAGTATTTGCAATGGCTGCAAGATATTTATTTGCATAGATATGGCTAACTATTACCCTATGAAAATGGACAATTAGAGTACATATAATTACTGTTTAATCCTGTTATGAACATCCTTGCAAATAAAACTTTTTTCTGTATTTTAGATTATTTCCTAACTATAAGTTCTTTAGGGTGTGAGAGCACAAGCAGGGGGAGCAGCAGAGGGAGAAGGAGAAGCAGACTCCCCGCTGAGCAGGGAGCCCGATGCAGGGCTCAGTCCCAGGACCCTGGGATCATGACCTGAGCCAAAGGCAGATGCTCAACCAACTGAGCCACCCAGGCGCCCCTAAGTTCTTAAATAGGCTTCCTGTGTCAGAGGATAGGAACAGTTTTAAGATTCTCACTGCATGTTACCAAGTTGCTTTCCAAAAGTTCCTTTTATTTTCAGCTTTTTTTTTTTTTTTTTTTTTTTAAAGATTTTATTTGAGAGAGAGGGGCGCCTGGGTGGCTCAGTGGGTTAAGCTGCTGCCTTCGGCTCAGGTCATGATCTCAGGGTCCTGGGATCAAGTCCCACGTCGGGCTCTCTGCTCGGCAGGGAGCCTGCTTCCCTCTCTCTCTCTCTCTGGCTGCCTCTCCATCTACTTGTGATTTCTCTCTGTCAAATTAATAAATAAAATCTTTTAAAAAAAAGATTTTATTTGAGAGAGAGCGTGAGCATAAGCAGTGTGGGTGAGGGGAAGAGGAGCAGAGGAAGAGGAAGAAGCAGGCTCCCTCCTGAGCAGATAGCCTGGATGTGGGGCTTGATCCCAGGACGCTGGGACCAGGACCTGAGCTGAAGGCAGAGGCTTAATCCACTGAGCCACCCAGGCGCCCCTAAAAATAAAAATCTTATTGGGCCTCCTGGATGACTCGGTTGGGCGTCTGCCTTTGGCTCAGATCATGTCCTGGGGTTCCAGGATCAAGCTCTATCTGGCTTCCTGCTTATCGGGGAGTCTGCTTTTCCCTCTGCCCCTCACCCTGCTCGTTTTCTCTCTCTCTCTCCCCACCTCTCCGTCTCTCTCTCAAATAATAAAAATATTAAAAAAAAAAATCTTAACAAAAAACTCCTAAAAATGGATGTGTTTATTCATGCAACAGGCTCTTACTGAACATCTCTAAAGCAGTGGGCCTGGTGCTAAATGTTAGAATAGTCAGAAAGAGCTTCTAATAAGGCCAAGTGAGGAGTTCCTAGGAAGTGAGTCCTCTGGGGAAATAACTTGCAGCAAACTCAACCTAAACTCAAATTCCTACTGAGACAGAGAAGGCCCGGGGAGCCCCGCAAAAATGGGAGTCCGTACACTGTTGAAAGGGAGGCAGCTGAATGTGGGCCTGTGTTGTCAGATCTTCTCATTTCTCGGGAGAGGCTGGAAATGGAGGTCTTTGAAAACATGTTGGGAGCACAAACGCGTTCGTGGGCTACTCCAGTCAGTGGCTGCCAGTGGGCAGTTTCCGGCCGTCACTGGTCTGCAGTCCAGTTGCAGTTGATTTAGGGAATTGCTAAGGAGTGCTCAGAGGAGAGGCAGAATGTGCCGTGGAGAAAGGGGGGCTGTTCCATATACTTGGGAGGTGTTCAGGATGGCAGGGGAAAGGCCACGAATCGTTCTCAGACTGTGTGATTTTTCCATGATAAACACCCACATATAAGGTCATTGTATCATACAGTGTTAGGTCAGTCCCAGAGGGCATCAGGGGACTCAGAGGACATGTGACCCTGTTCTTCCTTCCATGTGGGGCCACACCCAAGCCTGTACCTTGGGTTCTCAACCACCTTCAGCAAATAGGTCCCTTAGCAGCTCCCAGGCTCTGGAGAGAGAGGTATGTACCTGACAGGCGGGACTCGAGGCGTCCTGAGCGTCGGGTCAGGTCTGCTCGTCGGGCACATTCAGAGTGCGAGCTCACCATTCTGCTGCAAAACTAGAACAGAAAGCAGGCCCTGAAACGAAGATCCTGGGGGGAGAGAGGAGAGAGTTCTTATTCTTTCTTTGCTGGGAAAGTGAATTAGCCTGTGTGACCATGAAGACCGGGTGGTCCTGTGTCTGCCCTTGACCTCGGGTCCTGGCTGTCCTTCCTCTGTGCTTCCAGGAGGGCTGACCCAGTGCCAAGGAGCGAGTTCCAGCCTACACAGGCAGTGGGGGAGCTGTGTTTGCTTGGAGGTAGGCCATGGAGGAGGGGGGACAGAAGGCAGCTTAAAAACTTAGTCTTTTTAATCTGTTACTTAAATTTTTGTGTTTTCTAAATTTTTCTTATTTTATGTTTATTTTTTATTAAATAATCTTTTTGCCCCACTTGGAGCTCAAACTCACGACCCCAGGGTCAAGAGTCGCATGCTCTAGCGGCTGAGCCAGCCAGGCACCCCCGCTAAATTTGTTTTTCTTGATCTACTTGCTGCTCTTTCTGAGATGAAAAGCCTCTCTCAAATCTGCTGCCTTCTTTCCTCCAAGACAGTGCTTCCTTGACACGTGCCGAGTTCTAAATGCTTTTCTTCCTTTTCTCTCAGGGCAATTTTTTCCGTGTTGGACCTCATGAAAGTGGACATGGCGAACTTTGCCATCACTAGCATTAGGCCGCATCTCATGCAGCAGTCTGTGGAATACGAAAGGAAGAAGTTTCAACAGCTTTTGGAGAAGCAGCCAAGTACGTCCGATGCTTTGTGGCTCCTGCACTCTTTCTCCATTTCAGGGCCCTAGCTGGTTGCACAACGACACTGTTTGCCTAATAAAACTCAAATTTTGTATGGGAGTGTTCTGATTTCAAGATAGAAAAGTACCAGACTTTGGACTTGACAATGGACAAACAAGAGAAACAGAAGTAGGGGCGCCTGGGTGGCTCAGTGGGTTAAAGCCTCTGCCTTCGGCTCAGGTCATGATCCCAGGGTCCTGGGATCGAGCCCCGCATCGGGCTGTCTGCTCCGCGGAGAGCCTGCTTCCTCCTCTCTCTCTCTCTCTCTGCCTGCCTCTCTGCCAACTTGTCATCTCTGTCTGTCAAATAAATAAATAAAATCTTAAAAAAAAAAAAAAAAAAAAAAAAAAGAGAAACAGAAGTAGAATATAAGAAAAGAAATTTAAAAGAACCAAGAAGTCCGAAATTAGGTTTTTAATGAAAATATCAGTTTGGGGTAAATCGTATGCTTGGCCTTAATTTTTAAAACATGGCAGACTTCTTGTAACTGTTTAATTCACGTGCCCCTCTCTCAAAGGTACAGGAAGAAATTTTACTTTGCCTCCGTTCTATATGCAGAAAATATTTCTGGTTTTATACCCAGAACAAGTCTCATTTTCATAAACCTCTCCGATGACTGCAGGAGGACAATAGGACTATAGCATGCAAAGCTATGTTGCATTTCTAGAATGGTTTTGTGGGGGGGTTCTCTGCATCGACAGCGGATAGTCCTGGTTAATTATAGTCTTTGGATCCAATTTATTTATTTATTTTAAGATTTTGTTTATTTAAGGGGCACCTGGGTGGCTCAGTCGGTTGAGTGTCAGCCTTTGGCTCAGGTCATGATCCCTAATGATCCCTCTCTCCTTCTGCTTGCCACTCCCCCGGCTTGTGCTCTCACTCTCTCTGTCACTGTCAAATAAATACATAAAAGCTTAAAAAAAAAAAAAAGATTTATTTGAGAGAGAGCACCGCTGGGGGGTGGGGCAGAGGCAAACAGAGAGGGAGAAGCAGGCTCCCCGCTGAGCAGGAAGCTGAACGTGGGGCTTAATTCCCAGGACCCCGAGATCATGACCTGAGCTGAAGGCAGATGCATACCCAACTGACGCCCCTGGATCCAATTTATTATGAGTTCCATTTAGCTGCTACCTGGGGTGGTTAAGAAAGAAAATGGTGGTCTCTGGCTAGATTGTGTTGCTGGCCAGAGCAGGTGCTCATCCCGCTGCAGACAGAGAAGGCCGAGCTGGCCCGGAAGGGGTCAGGACAGAGCCGAGCAGAGGAGACTGTATGGGGAGAAGAGTGGCTGCGGTTCCCAGCACATACACGGGGCGTGGGCCTTAACCTCGCATAACCCTCCTGCCGGGAGCCACTATTTTTTTAAATTCCAGTTTATGGGTGTGGACCTCGATTTTTTTTTTTTTGTTGTTAAAGATTTTATTTATTTATTTGACACACAGAGAGAGAGATCACAATAGGCAGAGAGGCAGGCAGAGACAGAGGGAAGCAGGCTCCCTGCTGAGCGGAGAGCCCAATGTGGGGCTCGATCCTAGGACCCCGAAGCCATGGCCTGGGCCAAAGGCAGAGGCTTAACCCACTGAGCCCAGGTGCCCTATCGATTTTTTTTAAAGAGCTTTATTTATTTGACAGACAGAGTTCACAAGTAGGCAGAGACGCAGGCAAAGAGAGAAGGGGAAGCAGGTTCCCTGCTGAGCAGAAAGCCCGATGCAGGGCTCCATCTCAGGACCCTGGGATCATGACCTGAGCTGAAGGCAGAGGCTTTAACTCACTGAGCCACCCAGGTGCCCCTGGACCTCGATTTTGAGAAATTTTGACCAGAATGGATTGACCGCCTGGTTGATTTTCTTGCCTTGTCCTCAGGAGGCATCCAGGCTGCCAGTTTTCCAGCAAAGAGCCTTAGTGTGTGAGTCCGGTGCCAGCAGCCAAGAGCCCAGTGAGGAGCTGCTGCTGTGGCTCCTGCGCTGGTCAGGCGCCCCCTGCCTCCTCACATGGCCAAGCTGGGGGACTACAGAGCGTGCCGCCTGCAGAAGGCTAAAGGGACAGCATGGCTGCCCGCCAGGACCTCTGCGCCGCTCATGCGTTGACACAGGTGCTTCCTGCGTGTTCCAGGAGCTGTCAGAGGGATTTTCTTCTCCCATCATATGAATAAAAACCTCGTCTTTCTCTTGTGCCCCCTCAGAATCCCTGGTGCATTTCTCAGCTTAGAAGAGGAGGGAGCACCCAGGGGCAGATGAAAGACACTTGCGATCCTCCCGGGGGTGCTCCGGATGCCGCAGAAGCAGAGTCCTAGGGGCAGCACACCTCCCCTCCCATGAGGTTGAAAGCAAATGAGCTTGATGGGAGACTCAGATCCAGATAAGGAAAAGGCCTCATTTTTAATGCAGAGGATACTTTATACTGGGAGACTCTCGCCTGTGTCTCCTCCTGTGTCTGCGCAAGAATTTTGCATCTCCCTGAGCTGGAGTCCTCAGAGCCCCTGTCTTGTCTCCTGCCGTGGTTGGGGTGGGGGGGAGGGCCATGGTTTTCGGGACAGCTGTAGGTGGCCAGGCCTGGCTGTGTGCTTTGTATTCACTATCTTGTTAATCCTCGGAACTGCCTACAAGGTGTGGCTGTCCATCTCTTTGTAGGAGGTGGTGGTGTCCATCTCTTTGTAGGAGGAATCTGATCATCCTTAGCTGGTAATGGCGATATTGTGATTTAAACCGAGTTCTGTTTGGTTCCAAAGTCCATACTCTGTATTACTCTATATACCACACCTTTAGGATGATTGTGCCACACCTTCAGGATGATCATCCCTAAAGCCATTCCAAGAAGTGTCCCTCCTGAGTGTCATGGTAATGTGGGTGGCCTTGTTTTTCACAGATTCCCTGGACTTTGTCACCCAGTGGCTGGAAGAAGCCGCAGAGGACCTTACAAATCAGAAGTATAAAAGCGCCCTGCCAGCTGGGGGAGGGGCTGCCGGCTCTGGGGACGGCCCCACGCCAAATCCTGTGGCTGTCCAGAATTATGCATACCTGAAGCTTCTGAGATGGGACCACCTGCGGAGACCTTTCCCGGAAGTAGGTGCTGCAGAGCGGTCTAACTGCTTGTTTTTTTGTGCGGCAGAACTTTGAAAAAATAAGTTTTGCAATGATACAGTTCTCTTACCAGAGAATGTCCCCTTTTAAATTGAACAATTCGGTGGGTTTTCATCAATTTACAGTTAGAGGACCAAAGCGTTTTCATCACCCTAAAAAGAGACCCTGTGCCCTTTCCCCACTCCCCTCCCCAGTGGCAACCACTAATCTACTTCCTGTCTCTCTGGATTTGCCTCTTCTGGACATTTCGTATAAATGGGATCCTGCACTATCGGCCTTTTGTGTCTGGCTTCTTGGACCGAGCATGATGTTTGTCTGTGTCATACATAGGAGTACTTCATTTCTTGATTGGAAGTTGTATTTTTTTTAACTGTAAAATATGCATAATACAAAATATATCATCTTTTTTTTTTTCTTTTTAGTTTTTTAAGCTCTACACCCAGCGTGGGGCTCGTACTCACAACCCCCGGATTAGGGGTTGTGCACTCCACCAACTGAGCCAGCCAGGTGCCCCAAGATTTCCCATCACTATGTGTACAGTTCAGGGCGAAAGGACGTTCTCACGGTTGGCTCACCACTAGCACTGTCCTCCAGAACTTTCCCGTCTTCACAAATTCAAACTCTTTTTTTTTTTTTTTTTAAAGATTTTATTTATTTATTTGACAGAGATCACAAGTAGGCAGAGAGGCAGGCAGAGAGGGGGGTGGCAAGCAGGCTCCCAGCTGAGCAGAGAGCCCGATGCGGGGTTCGATCAGGACTCTGAGATCATGACCTGAGCCCAAGGCAGAGGCTTAATTAAGCCACTGAGCCACCCAGGCATCCCTCAGACTCTTTAAATACCTTTAAACACACCTCATGCCTCCCTCCACTTTGCCCCTGGCAACCACTGTTCTTTGCTCTCTGGGTCTGATGACTCCAGGTGCCTCATACGAATGGAATCCTACAGTGTTTGTCCTTTTGTGTCTGGCTTCTTTCACTCAGCGGATTGTTTTCAGGCTTCACCCGTGTGGTGGTGTGGGTCAGAGTTTTCTTTTTAAGTTCGAACAACTTTTTGAATCATTCATCAGTTTTGTTGAATCATTCATCAGTTGACAGACGTTTGGGTTGTTTCCACTTTTTGGCTACTGTGAACTGTTCTGCCCTGAATGTTTGTGTACAGGTTTTAGCAGGGGGGCATGTGTTTGCAGTACTCTTGGGTGAATACCTAGGATGAGAATTGCTGGGTCCCGTGGTGATTTGAAGTTTCACACTCAGGAACCGAGTTTTCCCCGAGAACTGTCTACCCCCACACCTGTACCCCAAGCAGCCGCATCACTTACCCATCCCTCAGTGGTGCACGGGCCTTCCAGTGTGCGCCGCTGAGCTGTTGCCTTGTTTTTACACAACTTGATTAAAACCATAACAGTGATGTTGCTTTTCAGTTTTATGTAAATACTACTACTTCCCATTCCATGTGCAGGATAAAAACAAACCAACCAACCATAAAGGTTTTTCACAATAAGTACTTCTTACTAAGAAGATGATAAACAAGGGATTTCCCCCATTTTTGTCTGTAACCTGCTGGTTTGGTGTGTAGACTGCCTCATTTTTTTAAATTTTTTTTTATTTATTTGATAGAGAGAGATCACAAGTAGGCAGAGAGGCAGGAGGAAGCAGGCTCCCTGCTGAGCAGAAAGACCGATGTGGGGCTCGATCCCAAGACCCTGAGATCATGACCTGAGCCGAAGGCAGAGGCTTTAACCCACTGAGCCACCCAGGCGCCCCGACTGCCTCATTTTTGAGGACACTTGGGGTTTTTATCTCTAGCCTCAGAAACTGCTACTTCTCTAAATCTTTCTCCTCTAAGTTCCTTATTTTTCCTTTGAAGATGCTGTAAGCCCACGGCTTCACTCTTGCCTCTGAGTTCCCTGTTTCATGCCAAAGGAGGCTTTAAAGAGGATGTGGTATTGAGGGGGCAGGGGAAGCCCCTTTCCGAATGGTGACATGTTCTTACCTGGAGGGCAGTTCGCAGCCTGACATTTCCTTTAAAATACTGCTGTGGGGAAGATGGTGTTTTCGTTGGACACCAATGTCTACCCTCAAGATTGATCGTTGGAAATGTTTTGTACCCTAAACCCCAGTCCTGCACAAAGCCGGGATGCTGCTGTGTAACATGGTGAAGTCAGGGAAGATGCTGAGTCTGGGGAAGCATCTTTGTTTAACAGAGGATCCTGACTCTCTAGGATTTTTAAACTTTACCTATTTATTTGACAGAGAGAGACACAGCGAGAGAGGGAACACAAGCACACAAGCACTGGGGAGCTGTAGAGGGAGACGCAGGCTCCCCGCTGAGCAGGGGGACCCCAGAATCATGACCAGAGCAGAAGGCAGATGCATAACGACCGAGCTACCGGCGTGCCCCCAGGATCCTGAATCTTAAAGATAGTTTTCAGTGCTTGAGACGAACTCTAGGTTAAGACCCTAAATTGTTAATGTCTTGATTTGGTGTGCCAGTTTCTTATAGCAAAACTGGCTCTTCACATTTATTTGGGTTACCTGTAGAAACTCCCCATCGGAAGGGATATCTTGTCAGCCTTTCCAGTGTTTTTTCCTTCATCCCACGCAGGGCACTTTGACCTGGTAGAGCGCATGGATGTCTGCCACGGGGGATGCAGTCGGAGAAACTCACCCACTGCTTTCTGGGTGGCTTTGGTTTGTTTTCTGTCATTCCTCCTTTTTCTACTTTCGGTTTCTTTTTTGTTTTCTTCATTCACTTGCCGACTCTGAGGGGGCCTCCTTCGTGCTAGATAGTGAGGGGGACACCAAGGTGAATCACGTAGGCTCTCTCTTCCAGCAGCTTCTCCCCTCTTTCCCTCTGGGGCTCAGAGGGCTGGGGTGCCTAGCTGCCTGGTTTGCTCTGGACTGGTGTTGGCGGGGAGAGTGGTCACAGGACTTGGGAGTTCCAGTTTTAAAGTGGGGGCAGCCCTGGACAAACGGAGGTGAGTTGGTCACCCTAGCCCCGTATCTCATTACTCTTTCCTGTCTAACGATAGAACTAGTTACCGAGTGTTGGCTCCGCCAGCCCACTTTAGATCCATGGCCTTCCATCTTTAGGACATTCCCGAGAGGCAGGAATCCCTGGTCTACACAGGGCTCAGGCCGCTGAAGAAGCTGGCGTGAGGTTATCCTGCGTTTCAGTGGCAGTCTGCCTCCGGTTCTCAGTGGGCTCTAGGGCAGCCTTCCTAGGGAGAAAGCGGCTCTGAGGGGAAGGATGACTCATGCCTGACTCCCTTAAGCTCTCAAAGGACTGGAAAATTGGGCGGGAACCTGTGGAGGCACGTGTGGGGCTGTGGCCCCACCGCCCCCTGCTGGCCAGCCTGCATCTCCTGCTCAGGGATGATTTCTGTCGCATCCCTTACAGACCGTTTTGATGGATCAGGCTCGCTTCCAAGAGCTCCAGCTGCAGCTGGAGCACCTCACCGTCCTGGGAGCCGTGTTGCTGGTCACATTCAGCATGGCAGCCCCAGGAATCTCCAGCCAGGCCGACTTTGCTGAGAAACTCAAGATGATCGTGAAGATTCTGCTAACAGATACACATCTGCCGTACGTGGCCCCTGTGGGATGGGGGGGAGGCAGCGGTGGCAGAGAGCAGACAGCAGCGGGGTCTCCCTGTGCTGGGGGCGGGTCCCTGGAGCTGCCTTCTAGGACCGGAGAGGAAACCTTGCTCTCTGGTTTTTTCCCCCCAGCAGAACTGATTCGGGTTCCTAGAAAAGGCATTAGTGTCCATTCTGGGGTCCACGGGGCTCTAGGAGGGTGGCTTTCACATGTTTAGGACCAAGACCCACAGTAAGACATTCATTTTCTGCTGTGACCTAGTACACGCTTCAAGCGCACCTGTAACGGGAGTAAAAACTTCACAAAATGAAACTTAACCCGAACCATGCTTAGTACAAATTCTTATATAAAAACAAAAATACTGCTTGCTGCCCACTGAATTGCTCTCACAGCCCCCTAAGAGTTTGGGTGGCACAGCCCTGGGAAAGGTCCACTAAGAAGCGGGCGGCGTCCCCCTAAGTTGCCAGGTCACAAGCAATTTCTGCTCCTGCCCAGATGGCCCGTCAGGTCCATGTGGTTCATGGCCCGCAGGATATGTTTTACTGGTCCGAAGTAAATACTGCCTCTCACAGGCCCAGTTCAGAGGATTCCTTGAGGAGGATGTCCCCAGATGTTCTCATCCTTACAAAATGGAGGCCTTTTCCTGCTGAGTTACACAGAGCTTGCCCGCGCTGAGTGTGGGGTCAGGGGTGCATGCACAGGCCAGCTGAGGCCGGGAGGGGTTTGCTGAGCTGAGGCCCTGGCACGTCACTGAGGTCTGTCCCCCACATCATCCATCCCTCCCCGCCCCCCAGCAGACCTGGTGCTCTACTGCTTAAAGCTTCCCATGAGGAGCTCTGTGTGGGGCTTCCATACAGCCCTGTGGACAGCCCTGCGGTGTCCACACTGGCTCTTGGGTCGGTACCCTCAGAGCTGGTACCAGCTGTGAGTCCCTGGGCTCACTCATTTGTGCCCATAACTCCTGCTGTACAGAGGGTTTAAGCCCAGAACAAAGGCCTCACAGGAAACCTACCAGCAGGAGGACTCCCCACAGATACTCCAGGAGAGCCCAAGGGCTCTGGAAAAATCAAGGTGCTCATTTTTTTAACTTAAGGATCTCAGTGTTATTAATTCTTTTAAAGTAGTTAATACCTTCCCCTATTTCACAAATCAAAAGGGACAGAAGGATATCTAATGAAAAGTTTCTCTTCCCGTTCTGTCCCACAGCTCCCTGATTCTGGGTTCTTGCGTGCTACCCCAGCGGGATTGCGGATACTCGTAAGGCAGTTTCAGGATTGTTTCAGCACACAGACGCTAGCAAGAAGTTGGGTTTGGGGTTGTTAGCGCTGGTATAGTCTGAGCCCTTCCCTTCCCAGTGTTCTTTCTAGTAGAGAGAGGGGGGCTCCTGAGTCAGGTGTCCACAGCCTGGAAGGCTGAGGGCAGGGAAGAGTCCTAGACTTTCTCTTTGAACATGACAGTCCGTGCACTGACTCAGATCATGACTCTTACCAGGGCTCGGGCTCTTCCTTGGCCTGAGCCGAGTGGATGTGCACTTCGCTTACCGGCGCTCACCTCCCTGCCTTCTCCCTTCTCTTCTGTACTCAAGCTCCTTCCAGCTGAAGGACGCCCTGACTACCATCGGGGAGAAGGTCTGCCTGGAGGTGAGCAGCTGCCTGGCCCTGTGCGGGCTCACCCCCTTCACCACGGAAAAGGAGGCCGTGCTCAAGGGCCAGATCCAGGCTGTCGCCAGTCCTGACGACCCCATCCGCAGGATCATGGGTACGTTTGTGAGGGGAGGACGGGCAGCAGGGATGTGCCCTTGGAGGGACTGGCGGCCCGGCCCGTCTGAAGAAACCTAGAAGGTTTTGGTAGCTTATGAGTGCTGATGAGTGAGGAGGGAGTGAGTCATCGCCACGGCGAGGGCAACCCAGAGTTCGGGACAAGTGACGGGGCAGCTGTCATTGTTCTGAGGCCTCTGACTTTGGAATCACAGGCTTTGTTCAGAACCCTGCTCCAGCACTGTGAGGTAACAAAAAATAGAAGTATTGGTCTCTGCACACCCCCGCCCCCTTTCTAGCTCCGAGCTCCTAAAATTCTTAGAGTTTCCTAAGTGATAAGAGCACTAAGAGTATCTTTTGTTCTAAGACTGGTCTTTGACCTGGATCCTGACATAGAACTCTTAAATCCTTTGGAATTTCCTGGGTGATAGGAGTGTCTTTTGTTTTAATGAGGCAACTCTGCGTGGGCTCTGAAAAACCAAGCCAGGATTAGAAGCCTGGAATTTTCAGCCTCCTCCACCCCCCTCCAAGAGAGGAGAGAAGCACTGGAAATGCCCTTGATGAAGCTGCCATAAACATCCCAGAAGTACAGGGTTCGGGGAGCGTCTGGGTTCTGCACGTAATAGGAGGGTGCTGTACCCCCACCTCCAACAAAAGCACCTACCCTCAGGACTCTGTGTCTTTTGTTCTGGTTTTCATGTGTATCCAAATCCTTTATTGTGTAATAAGTGAGTAAACAGAGATGTTACCCTGAGTGCTGTGAGCTGTTCTAGCCAATAATCAATATCCAAAGGGGGAGGAGGTCTTGGGACCCTCCAGTTTGTAGCTGGAGGGACTGGCGGACCGGGGGACCTACTGCTTGCGGTTGGTTGGCTTCTGAAATGGGGGCGGGGTGTAGCCTCCTGGGACTGAGCCCCTGGCCTCTGGGGTGTGACACTCCCTCCATGTAGTGTCAGAACGGAGTACAGCAGTGGGACACTCCGCTGCCATTGCAGAGTAACGCTGGGTGGGGGAAGCCCCTGCCCTCGGCGCGCTGCCGTGACGTGCTCCGACGTGCTCAGGATGTGCCGTGAGACCTCAAGAGCTCCCGTGCTGTGGCCCAAGCGGGTGACCCAATGCCTGAGGCTCTTCATCTCTAAACGACAATACCGACAGCCCTGTGCGGTTGCTGGGAGGACCACAGGGCATTAGGTGCATAAAGCACTTACCAGAATAACCCCAGCCCTTCACAAGTACTTGCTAGAGAGGAGCTGCTGGCAAATAGCTTTCTGTGCTGGCTGTTACTCTTCCTCATCCCAGCCATAGCACTAGGGAAAATTCTGTTCACTGGTTGATCAAAGAATACAGTGTTCCTAATTTGGGGGCGCCTGGCTGGCTCAGAGCACGTGACTCTTGATCTTGGGGTTGTGAGTTCAAGCCCCACATTGGGTAGAGAGATTACTTAAAAATTAAAACAAATTTTTTTTCATCTAGGGGTGTCTGGGTGGCTCAGTCTGTTAAGTGTCAGACTCTTGATTTCAGCTCAGGTCATGATCTCAGGGTTGTGGGATCGAGCCCCGAGTTGGGCCCCGCACCCAGCACGGGAGACTGCTTGAGATGCTGTCTGTCCGCTCCCTCTGCCTTCCCCGCCCTTGCACTTGCTCACTCACTCACTCAAATCTCTAAAACATCTCAAATAAATCTCTAAAACATTTTTTTCATCTACTTTTAAGAACTATTTCTCTTTAGTATAACTTAAATTTGAAGTCGTTCTTTAGCTACTTTATGAAAGTGAATAGGCGTGCAGCGGAGCAACAGTGGATGGTTAGCAGGCTTCAAGCTAAAGCTGAGTGATCCGTGGTTACTGGATTTCAGGTTGGACAGAGGCTGAACCAGTGACCTGAGTCTCCTAACTCGGTGACTTCCTTTCTATCCTTAAGTAATATTTTATGGAAAAAGTTCCAGGGATCGACAGTTTTTTCCAAATCACTTCACCCCAGCCCTGCATCGCTCCCAGTGTCATCTGTGGGTCACTCAGGAGGAGCCTCTTGCAGAGAGAAGGACCGTCAGGATTAGCGTTAGTGACCGCGGTAGAGAGGCACGGAAGGCGGTGAGCAGCGCACGGGCTAAACCGCGACTCCGTGTCCTGCCGTGCTGGGCTTGAGTAACAGCTCATTGCAGACCTGGGGCTAAAAACCAGTCCTGGGGTCGGGATGCTGTGAGCATCTCCAGTTCTGCGTGAGGCTTCGAGCTCTGAGAACCTTAGAAAACCAAACTAACTTGGGGGCAGGGGTGAGGGGACCCATCCGGTCTACAGTTGCTCTGTCACTGTGTATTGGGGTCCGAAGGGTGAAGGCCATGTGCACCAGGGAGGGTCCCGCAGGGCAAGTGGAAGGCGTGCGGTTTGAAAGAACCTGATGAATATAGACACCCCTGTTGCTTTTCTGAGAAAATCTGCGAGAAGCATGGCTTGGTGCTCTCTCAGCTGATGAGGACAGTGCAGAGGCGGCCTGGAGAGGAGGGGCTTACAAAGCATCAGCCTGTGTCGTTCCTCAGAGTAGTACAAGTTCGCAGATGCCTGCAGCTCTGTGGCCTGCCCCTGGAGGCGTTACAGAGGGAAGTTCACGTCGCTTACATGTGGGCTTGGTGGGAAAAGCTCACAAACCCATGATGCTGGAATATTCTTTTTTCTCTTTTCATTTTTGAACTTGTAATTCCTGCTTTACCCCCCCCCCCCCCCGCCCCATTTCTTATGTGCTTTTCAGCAGTGGCTCATGGTGGCCTCAGGGGGTCTTTCTCCTCAGCCTGTCAAGACTGCAGTCTCCTTTTATTGATTCATACATTTATTCTTCCTTTCTGAATGGATTTTGAGCTTCTCCTGGGGCCGGGTCTCCTGCCAGCTTTGTGCTGTGGGGTGGGGGGGGGCGTGCTTCTACCTAACGGTCTAGAGCAGGAAGGGAAATGTTCTAAAGGGGCTGAGTGTTGGAAGTGCACGTGCTGTGGTCCACACCTGGTCCACGGGGTGGCCAGGGAAGACGTCCCCGGAAAAGGGATGTCTAAGCTAAACACGGAAGCATAATCCGAAGTTTGCAAAGTCACCCTGAACCAGAAGCAACCAGCTGCCTTCTTTTCTGTCACAGATTCCCGAATCCTGATCTTCTTAGAAAGCTACCTTGCCTCGGGTCATCAGAAGCCACTGCCCACGGTACCTGGGGGATTGGGTCCAGTTCAGAAAGAGCTGGAGGAAGTTGCTATTAAATTTGTCCGCCTGGTCAACTATAACAAGATGGTCTTCAGTCCCTACTACGACGCCATCCTCAGTAAGATCCTTGTGCGATCCTGACGCGCCTGCGCTCTCCGGCGGCGGCGGTATTAGCCTCTCCGTACAGAATACCTATTCGCGACTCTCGTGTTGCTTTGGAAAATGGCTATTTAGTACATTTCTGTGTAACAGCCCTGATTCCAAAGGGAAGAATACTGTGTATCACTGTTGAAAAGGGTTGTTGAAAAAGGCCCTGAATTCCAGTTTGAAGGTTTGTATTTATGAGTGCAAGTTTACAAATCAAGAAGCTTCTTGTTCTCTTACGTTTGAGGGGGCACTCCGCTTTTAGACGGTTGACAGCCGCATGTCTGCACCCGACTCTGGCCTGATTACAGCTGCCTGGTCTTTCCCGGGGGGCTGGGGCTTCTCTTCCACCATCTGGGTAGTTTTCCTTTCAGACACCCAAGACGGTCTGCCAGCCACCGAGAATGAGAGACCAAGCCATGACGGTGTTGAGACTTTGCCCCCTGCCTGGCACCGACCCTCACTCTTCCCTGCTCCCTGGCACCAACCCTCGCTCCCCCCCGCCCCAGCTGTTTTGTGTTGGAAGGGCTATACAAGGCTTACTGCCTCCCTGTACCCCTTTGATTGCTTTCTCCCTGCCTGGCCTAGCCAGAGCTCCAGAGCCCTTTTGTTCTAGAGGGGAGTTAATTGATTTTAGAAAGCGTATTCTTTTATACAGAATTATTTCTGAGCCTGGATGATAGCAGTTATGACTTCTGGGATCTAGAGAAAGGAAATTCTTTGACTTTTAAGCTTTGAAAGTTAAGGAGGAAATATTTTTATAACCCGTATATATGTTGGTGTAATTTAAAAGACACTGGAGTTTTTACTGAAAAATTTGCTGATACAATACACAGATGTATTGATTGGATTTGAATTTCAGAAATAGATTTAAAGTGTTTTCAGATAAAACCGCATAGTGTAAGCTCACTTATTTCTGGGATAAAGGAAGTCCTAGAAAATCCCTGGTTTGGGAGCAGTATTTTTTGAGGAACTTAAGTGACTGGAATTCCTGACATACCCATCCTGTGGCTGAAAGGGTGACTGGGCTCTCACAGATGACCCACTCTGTTAGAATAAAAAGTAAAAGGTATGTGTATGTGTGAGTGTGTGTACGTGTGTGTTTTAGACAGGGACACTCTATCAGAAGCAGAGCCATGAAGTTGGGTGTGAACTCCAAGTCCAGGAACAGCACAAGGCAAAATAATGCAGGGAATCCCTCAAAATGGTAGGGGCTGCGGTGGGGCCGGAGGCAGGCGTGGTGGCCTCCTGCCAGAGGAACGTTCGCTCTGTGACTATCGAGTGGTACTGAGCTTCAGGAGAGGGTACGCTTGTGCTCGGTGGGGGGTGGGGGGGAAGACTGTGATTTCTCCAAACCTATGCTACAAACTATGTTCTAATAGTGTTTTCTACTTGCAGTCAGAAAAGTATGCTGCGTTATTTGGTCAGAAGTCCTATAAAGTTTATACTCAAGGACAAATCTTCCCTGGTTTCATTGGAAGTGAATAGAAGTTCAATAAGTAGAACTTTAAAAGGACAAAATCACATCTTTTATAGTGTGTCTTCAAATGAGGTCGCTTCTGGAATTTTTTCTGGAGCTGAGGTTGCTCTGTGGCAGCCATACTTGTTGGTCATGGGGGCCCCCCATCCCCCAGGCTGAGAAGCCCGAGTGCGCTTTAAGTAGGCTCCATGCCCAACACGGGGCTTGAACTCATGACCCGGGGTTCAGGAGTCACGTGCTCTACTGACTGAGCCTCCAGCCTGTTGCAGCCCTCCCCCCAGCACTCTTTCACTCTCTTGCCTGCCTCAGCCTCTGAGTGTTTGGCGTCCTGCCTCAGTTGAGGATGAAGGGGAGGAGCTTTACCCTTCATCCTTGAGTGAAGGGGTGGGTGGATGACCACTTCCTGTAGTCATTCTTCCTAAATCTTTAAAGTTCTTTTTTTTGCTGCCTTTTCTAAGGGTTCACTTTTTACCAGATTTCCCGCCTCCCACCATGGGTTCTAAATTCACAGAGTTAAGTTTGTACCATTTGAAATCTTGATGCATATTTTACAGGGACCCGCACAGACTCTCCTCTCCCCGCACCCCCCCACCCCTACCTCAATGTCCACGGGCAGAGTTCTCCAGGTGGCAAAGCCAAGAATGAAGGAAGCAAAGTTCAGAATCACAATATTCATACTGAATTTTGTTGTTCTTTGAAGATAAGTGAGTTACTTCCTGGAATCTCATAGGATTATCACCAAGGGCCAGGAAACTTCATTTGGTCCCTCAGGAAATGTTTGTTGAGCATCTCCTTATAATCCACACACCACCACCCCTCCCCTCCAGCTCTCCCTCCAAGATACGTATCCTTTGGAGCAGAAATTATCCTTCAGAATTGAACTGGTTCTATATAATGCATTCTGACTGGATTTGATGTGATTTCCTACCTAACAGGTTTGTGGAAACAAGCGTGTTTTAGGAAAGTGCTGGGTTTATTTGGCGGTAGTGCTTTACTGTGGATAGAACCAAGCACCTTGAGAGTCCGGTTCATCATTGCAGTGTGTTCGATTGATCTGATGCTCTCACGGATGAATGAACGTCTAGAGTAGTAACTGCTACTTTGTTAGCTCTCGGTTGGGTGGATGGATTCTCAGCCTAGGTGTTTTTTGAAAATCTCATTACATTTATTTTATTTATTTTTTTAAAAGATTTATTTATTTATTTTATTTGACAGAGATCACAAATAGAGAGGCAGGCGGGGCTAGGGTGGAGAAGCAGGCTCCCTGCTGAGCAGAGAGCCCTATGCAGGGCTCAATCCTAGGACTCTGAGATCATGATCTGAGCCGAAGGCAGAGGCTTAATCCACTGAACCACCCAGGTGCCCCTGAAAATCTCATTACATTTAAAGCAAGCAATACAACTCGATTGTGTATGTAAACATATAACCCGACTGAAAGTATACTTCAGCTAAGGATATCTTACTGATTGAACGCAGTAAACAGTTGTGTAAGAGCTGTTTTTCTCGGAAGAAAAGTTATGAATAAGTCTGACACAGCAGGCTTATAACATGCAGATACTGGCTGACGATTGATGGGTTATTTAGCAGTTCTGTTTTTGGGGAGGTACTTATGTTCATTTCTCTAAAACCGCACGATTCCCGGGAATCAAGAGGTATTGGTGCACCACCTTTCCTGCTGAGTTACAAAGGGAAGAGGTATTTGCTCTTTGATGTCCGGGGATTTTTGGCATGCTCTGGTTTCTGTGTAGAACGTTTGCATTAATTTTCATTTTGAGGCCGGGTGGTAGAGTGCAGAGACTGGGAGCTGCCAGGAAACCAGAGTTCTGACCCCATTTCTGTTACATACTAACTAGAGCAAATCAGGACCTATTTCCCGCACATGTAAAACGAACGGAATAGACTTGATCGTTAAACTGCTTTCCAGTCCTGACATTCTATGATGTGTCTCAGGGGAGTTTAAGTACACTGCAGTAGGATCGTGCGCAAAGCTCCTGATTGAGGGGACCGTCTGGGTTGGAGTCCCTCCTCTGTTGCCTTCTTACTAGTTGTGTGATATTGGGCCAGTCATTGTCCCTCGGGCCCCTGCATTTTCATGTGTAAAACTGGGAAACGACTCACTCACACTTCCTGTGAGGATTACACTTGAGAATGGATATTAGAATGCTTTGTACGGGGAAGGGACTGTGAATTGCCTTGTTAACAACCGAGGAGAGCATATAACCCTCTCCATGTAGGTGTACTTGTGTCTGTGCCTCGCTTCCCTTCAGTGAGTGCATTTGCAGGCTGGACCGAAGGGTTTCCTCCTGTCCTGGGATTTGTGCTTTTCTTCTGTCAATTCTTCTGTACTAAAGCTGGTCTTCCCGCTGCTCTTCTCCCTACTTCCATCGCCACCCACCGATTCCTCCCCATTCTCTCCTCTGTATTATTTGAACTGAATGATCGCATGAGTGAACAAATGAAGGACGGCAGAGGATCGGCTATGAAACTCCTATTTAAAGGCAGTTATCTCACTGAAAACATCATCTAAATAAAGAACCACAATGATGTTTGCAATTGTGTCTTAATATTGGATTTTGTATTCTAGAACTATTTCGTTCGTAGTGCTCAAGACAACTTCATGGGATGGAGGAAGAGATAGTCTAAGTGCAATAAGCTCTTTTAATTTGTCAGATGCTCACTGATCCCTTCCGAAAAAGCTAGAGCCCTGGAAAGTAAGTGTCTGGAACCTAAACAGGCAGGATTTAGTTGTTCCCAGCCCTGCTGGGGGTTTCTGTTTCTATTGCCTTCAGAACCTAAGAACTAGGACTCAACGTGTAGGCCTGGTTTAGGTTTGAAATCAGATGGGTCTGATGTTAGTAGCACTAGCCACATCTCACCATTTTTATGTTTTTTTCTGAACTAAACACCAAGAATGGTTTAAGAGTAACTTCTGACTTAAAGAGCAAACCCAGAACTGAAGAAGCACCTTCAATTCCATTGTTTTCATTCCTGCCGCCTCTGCTTTCTGAAGTACTGTCTTCATCATGCTCAAAGCAGAACTCTGGTCAGGGTTCAGGGAGGAAAATTTAGAAAATGGATGAATTGTTTTTCTTGGCTTTTATTCCCAAAGCTTGGTAAGCTGACCCTTTTGTTGAATATGTAAGATTTTACTTAGATCAGGAACATGGTACCGGAGTTTTGTTACTTTGTATAAATGATCTCACAGGACTTCTGAAATTTTTATTAAATAGAACTTCACTTAAAAAATAGTAAGTAGAACTTCACTTGCTGAGTGTCAGGTAAGAGGACTACCGACATTAAGGAAGTTTGCTTTGGGAAATGAAATATTGTAAAAAATGTATGAACATGGTAACTATGCTTTCACTGTCGTATAAATGAACTCTTGGTTTTACGTGCTAAGCACAGGCCAATAGAGGGTTATAAAATTACCAAATAAATTTATAATTATTGATCAAGGTTAATATGCTGACAAAAGCATGTCTTTTCATTCTTTTCTAATGGTACAAATTTGGTTGTTGAGTTTTTCATTTACTTAGTAGCTACTACCTTTTACTTTCCTAGGAGTGGCAACACGGATAAAACCTCTCATGTGAAATTCAGTGCTAGAGGCTAGAGTTTGATTTTGTTCAGGAAGGACTGAGTCTTTTCATCTTACTGGGTTCTAGAATTCTCTAGAAAATGTCCTTGCTTTTATAAAAAGGAAAAATATAGATATCTTTTGGAAATGTCTGGGTCTAGCACTGTGGACACAGGAGAGTTCCTGGACAAGTAGGACTGGCTGTATGAGCATCCACACATTAGAGTTCCAAAAGTCAATGCAGATTTCTAACACCATGCTGCTTGATCAACTGTATCTACAAGGGAATGATCAAATACGCAGAATCACGTTAAAATCTAAACATTCATATATATATATAGCAGAACATTAGAAAATGGTTTCTCTTAACAAATAATCCTTTTTGTGTTTATAGATCAAACGACATTCAGGAAAAAAACATCTTAGAAATAAATGGAGTAGGAATAATTATAATGCCCCATTGGCTGCTCAGTGGTACTTTTCATCAAGGTCGGCACATGTGTTTTCTTTTTATTACGATGCTTAAAAAAAAATCATTTTTCATGCATTCACATAGCTTTGTTTTGTCATTCATGCAGACATTACAGGCCTTTGAAGCCATTTGTCTTTAAATCACTGCCCAAAGTAGCTGGGTGATGGACATTGGGGAGGGTGTGTGCTATGGTGAGTGCTGTGAATTGTGTAAGACTGATCAATCAGGTCTCTGCCCCGAAAGAAAATGTTACATTATAAGTTAATAATAATTAGAAACAAAACAAAGAAAACCCAGAAACACTACCCAAAGATAGCACTTCAGGAGAGTCTGCACCTCTGTATTTTAATTCCTGGGAAGTTATTTGGTACTACTTGTGTCTTTCAGATTGTTTTGATGACAACCATATTAAGAAAAAGCTACACAGCTTAAAAGCAATACTTGAGAGGATAATACAATCTGAATTAGAGCCAGCTGACTTTGTTTATAGGATAAAATTTTAGCCTTAATGGGAAAAATACAGGAGACACATGCTTTGAATTACGACAATATTACCTGGCTTATGCAAGAAAAAGATTCAAGATAACGTCTTTTCCATTAAAAGCAAGAGTTTTGTAGAAGTATTTGAAGCTGATTTTAAAATGCATTTAATCACTTTATTTTTAAAAAGATTTTATTTATTTGACATCACAAGTAGGCAGAGAGAGAGAGAGAGAGAGAGAGAGGAAGCAGGCTCCCTGCTGAGCAGAGAGCCTGATGTGGGGCTCCATCCCAGGACCCTGGGATCATGACCCGAGTTGAAGGCAGAGGCTGTAACCCACTGAGCCACCCAGGTGCCCCTATTTAATCATTTTTTTATTCAAATTCTAAATTGCATACCCAATTTGTAAGTTTCTTTATAACTGTAATACTTTCACTTTTCCCCCCCCCTTCCTTTTAGCTTTTATTCTGAATCACAGCCCTTAGGCTCAACTAGTTCTGTGTCTCATAGTTTTTCTAGAAATGAGTCAAGAGGAGGTAATGTTGCTAACAAAGCATGAAACCAAATTCTTAGGACTTAGAATTTAAAGCTATCTGCGTGTAGCTCCTGAAGAACATGTTCTTGAGCATGGAGTACCTTCTGAAGTACATTTGTGAGAACAAGACAGTGGGTGGTGAAAGGAATTCCCACACATTGCTTTTAAAAGACATGAAAGGTAATATATCTGCCTCAGACTGGGGGAAAGAACAGTCATATTTGAGGATTTCTAAATGTTTAATTTGTCTCTTAAAATCAGATCCCTCTGTTTACAGTTAGCACTGAGGCCAGGAGAGGACAAGTAGGTAAGTGTACATAGATTAAATACAAGATGACCTTTCTTTGTATTGGCATTTATTTTTAAAAGGTATTGGCTGAATAAGTAGCTATTTTAAATAAATTCTGAATGGAAGCAGCAGGAGGCATGACATTTTTGAGATCCTTTTATTTTTTTAAAGGATTGTTTTAAAATTTTAAACTACAAAACCGGTTCCATACATTCTGCCATAAATAAAAACAAACGATAAGGCAGGACTCTACATCAGCAAACAGAACTGTTTTCAGAAAATGTGATAAAATGCTTTACAATCATAAGCCATCCAGTTTTTAAAATAAAACTGTTGAAAACTCACAAATCTTCAAGCGGCACATACAAGACACCCTTGAAGAGGGAACAAAATGTGGTTCTGCCATTTTGTGCTGTTCTCACATTTTTGAAAACCTAGTTTTGCTTAGAGCACAGATCTGTTCCATATTCTAAAATCCACGCAGGTTGGTTGGTTTTTTTTCTCGAGAACCATATGATAGAGGCACCAATGACAATACAACTTTGTTTCCAAGAACCTTGTAACAAAGCATTGTCTCTTTTAAACATATGACTTAAGAGGCAAAAACGGAATCCTGGAGTTTCTTCCAGAGGCTGGTTGGAGCCCGCCTCACCGAATTCGCTTCTGCTGCCGCGCTCTGTAGATGTCATGAACGGGGGGAACGACGGCGCCCTTTTCTTCGTCGTCGTCGGAATCTTCGTTGGGCCTCTTGACCGCTTTGGTGAGTACGGCGTTGCTCTCCACCGGGCCGTTGCCCTCCACCGCCAGCTCCGGGGCGCCGCCCGTGATGATCCGCACGGCCTCCTCGACAGCTGCGCAAACCACACGGAAAGGCCTGTTGGGGGCGCCGCAGAGTCCGCTCTGGGGAGAGACTCTGCAGGCGCTACCTGACACGTTTGCGGTTGGTTTCAGAACCTGCTGCTGGCCGAGCAAGGGAGGGTAGTAGTGATGCTACATAATTAGAGGGAAAGACAAAAGCGGCTCTTACAAGGACTTTCAGAAGCCCAGGGTCCTAGTGCGTGTTCCCATGAATAGAAAAGACCTGCTTTTGTGATGTTTTACTCAGTGGGATTAGATGTGAAGGAGCCTCTCTGTACCAAAGAGGGTTTGATCACTCTGAGGCTTCAGGGTACAGCAAGATGGCTAGCTGAATCTGGAAACTTCAGGAGCAAAGAATAACGGTCTCCTTCCTAGAAGACGGCCCTAAAGCGGGGCCTTCATCACTTACTATTTGGTATCTTGCATCTTCGGAAAATTTCCATCAGTTCATCCACTTGTACAAAAGGACCCTATTTTGACACAAATAAATTTTAATCCCCAATAACTGACAAGTTAAAATCACACGACTTTACATTTTCCGTAAGACAAGAAAAAGCACACAAGTATTATAACCCACAGAGCAAGTATTATCAAGAAAATAATAGTAAACAAACCTGGAAGCAGATGGGAGGAGGGAGAAGTTTCATCAGAACGACGGCTGCAGGCGGCACCGGGAAAACGCCCCCGGGAACAGGGTGCAAGCCGGGTGCTGCGACACAAGGAGAAGGAATCAGACAGGAGGGAAGAATTTCTACACAGGGCTAAAATAAATCAGAAGTAATCTATATAGAGAGTTCTAGGTCTGTGTTGCTTTGTTCTGAACATTTTAAATTGCCTTTCGTGCTTCACATGTTTGACGAGCTAAAGTGGAGGCGAGAGCGCCCTCTCCCCCGCGCGGCCGCTGGGAGGCAGAAAAGCAAACAATCCAGGGGTGGGACGTCAGTCAGTTTTTGTCAAAGACCATTTCTAAGCCTCGTAAGTCATGTGTGCGGCAATCCTGTTTAAAGTCGGTTACTCAACAGCATGTTTAATCATAAGGGCCTTGTGTTCAAATAGGATCGAGAGGCGCTACTACCCATTAGTAAGTGTAAGTAATACCAGACAGCATCGCTGGAGTGAGTGTCCAGTTGTACGGGTAGTTTGTAGGGAGCAGCATTTCTGCCCAAACTGGTTGCTGGAATCTGAATTGTTGAGGGTATTTTTGTTTTTAAGGACATTCTTAACTCAGTTTGCGGCAAAGATTACAGCCAAGTCACTTGTCATAGTGACCCTGAGTCTAATAATTAACCTGCAATGGAAAGGTCACATCAGTCCCCCCCACCTCTGGATTTGAACCAACACACAGAGGTCTCAGTACTGGGTCTAAAAGTCATGGCTTACGTGCTAAATGTCGTGGCTGAAATGGAATCATCTGCTGAGTGTCTGGTTTAGGGTATTCTGGTTTTCTATCCACTTCATCTTTCAGAACAGGCACTATAGAAGGAGCTACCACTGGGTCTGGAATGATAGCTGCTAGCTTAGCACGGGAGACATCCTGAAAATGCAGAACAGAAGAATCCTAAACCTGAAAAAGGGACTTGAATATAATTGTGCAACTCTACAATCTTGAGGATATACTGAGAATAACTGGGTTCAAACCACAGGAAGAGAACTGAGAGGGAACAGAACAGAGAAGTTCCTCTGCTGCAGGCACTGGTGTCAGTCAGCCTGTCCAGAGCCCCTTTTGCCACCATAGAGGTAGAAGAACATCTCACTTTCTCAGAATCTGCTCATATGCCACCTCATGGTGGCAAATCTGAAGAAGTAGGCCCATTGCGGATGGCTTGTTCGCTCTTCCCACTCACATTTTATACACATGGGAATATATTGAATTCTCCCTCCCCAATAAAAAAAGTTGAAATAGAAATAGAAGATGGAGAATTCATATTTAAGAAGTAGTTCAACTCGGAAATAGAGCTCTATTTTCATTAATTTCCATTTTCATCTTGGCAAAGTTAAAATAGTCCTTGCTAATAGGTGGTCTTAAAGGTCTTTAGCTTTTCATTGAGAAGTTAAACTAGAAACTAAATTTCCTGATCCCTGAGCAGTCAGAGTAGTTATAGAATAGGAAGCTGGGACTGGCACAGAACTAGGGCTTCCACCAGTGAAAAGGTCTGAAGCTTCAATTATGGGTCATTTTCCCCATTTAAATCTTGTTCATACACCAAACCAGCGAGACACAGGCCAGAAGAGGCTCCTGAGGAGAATGATGGTCAAGAGTATCCTAATGCTGGTTGGGTCCCTTTAGGGACCCAATCTAGGATCTGTGGCTATAGCTTCCCTTTGGACTTCCATCTTGGTCTTTGTTTTCATGACACAGGAAAAATCAAGAAATGATAAAACAATGTTTTTCTCAGCAAGGGCTATTTCTGGAGCTGCATAAACATTAATCTTAGCCTGAACAGGTTCAGGGGCCAGATTTCTTATGATTCTGTTGTCTATATAGATGAGTTCCATTTCCAGATAAGCTAATTTCCCCAAGAACCCTCTGAAGTACTATGTTAAAAATACAAAAATCCCCTCGGGAACTTTATGGACTTTTAACAAGCTGTGAGGTTTCTTCATTATACCTACTGAAGCTACATTTGGTTTAAGATCTGTCAAAACATGTTCGTCAGTTTTAAGAACTATTAGAAAAAATAATACCTAAAATGACATTGTTTCTTCCTTTCACAATACCTTCATGTGCCAAGCAGACAAAAGATACAGGGCACTGGCGATTTCAGGGGAAGGCTGAAATTGTTAAACCTCACTCTATTATTTTGTTCAGTACTTTTGATACTTAACGTTTCATAAACTCAAGGAAAAGCCCTGAACTTTTTCCCCATTTTCTGAAAAATCTATTCTAAAACTAATTTCTAGTTCAGAATTTGCTTTAAGTGGATGTGTATTCATAAACTATTCTAAAACATGGGGCAAGTAGGGCTACTACATATCTCTTGATCCCAAGTACATACCTTATAACCAAGTGCTTTTAGTTCACTTGCGGAGCAAGGATATAAGTCCATGAACTTATATCTATCCACCAGTAAAGCTGTTTCTTTGCCTTCATACTCTTCTTTGAATGCTGTAAACCGTCTTTTCTCCACTTTGAGTATGCTAGCTAGATCACCAATGTTACTTTCAAAAGCTAGAAATCGGGCCCAAATTTCTCTGTAATAAATACAATCAGTACTTAATTATTCTAGGTTTGGAATAGGGAGTCCATTCACAAAAAAAGCCTGAAGTTCCCTCATCCCCCCCGCTTTTTTTTTTTTTTTTAAGATTTTATTTATTTATTTGACAGACAGAGATCACAAGTAGGCAGAGAGGCAGGCAGAGAGAGAGAGAGAGAGAGAGAGAGGAGGAAGCAGGTTCCCTGCAGAGCAGAGAGCCCGATGTGCGGCTCGATCCCAGGACCTTGGGATCATGACCTGAGCCGAAGGCAGAGGCTTTAACCCACTGAGCCACCCAGGCGCCCCACCTCATCCCTTTTTTTAATTAGAAAAAGCTCTTTTTTTAATTATGATTTTCAAACTTAAGGACAGTATAACAAATATCTATAGACCATCATCATTACCTAGATTTCATCATTGTTAATATTTTGCCATATTGGTTTCACCTTGCTTTTGCTTAAGTACTTGAAAGTAAGTTATAGATAACACTTCATCCTGCACATTTGTGTGTTTAAGCTTTTTTTTTTTTTTTTTAGATTTATTTGGCACATCTTCCTATCCCCTTGTGGTAAGAGACACATTTACCTTAAAGAGGGTAAACTCTTGGTGGAAGAGCTGAAAAAGGAACATATACAGACTTCCAATTTCTCCTGAGTAATGTGGCTTCACCATTTTGTTTAGTGGCATGAATTATGTGGAATACAGTCTTCACTCAATATATGAATAAAAATATATTCTAAAATCTAACATGCTTCCTTTTGTTTTCTCATTAACATGGATTATTTGGGACATATTTGTACCTCAGAACTGTTGTTAACAGCCAGAATTAATTTTCTGAGACTCAAATGTCATTAAACACGTTTGTACTCAAGTAACACATGGAAGCCTACTGCATACCAGGAACGGGACTACTATAAAAAGCCTGTGTTAGCAGATGTTATTATTTGATGAGCTAAGATTTGGAAAGGTTATGAAATGTATCTAGGGTATCATCGGCTGAGCTGGAATTTGAACCCAAGACTCCAGAGCCTTATTATTTCCACTGTACCACTATACCATATTCCTGTTTGATAAAAATGACAGCCAAAAGCATAAACCAGGGATGTAATCTATCAAACTTTCAATATGTAAGAGTTTTTGTTCTGAACCATGGTAAAATTTTCAGAAATTTTATTTGTTTATATCAATTTCTAGGGCATTGTAAACTAGGAAGAATATTAAAATATTTAACAATAAATGGCCAACACCTCTTTCAATTCTACCCAGTATATAAACATTAAAAAAAAAATCTTAAACAGGCAGGTATTTGTAAATTACGCTTCAAGAGAGAAGGGAAATTTCTTCTGAAACTTCTAAATAAACATTCATCCACAGATCACAATTCAAGTATTAAAACTGCCATCAGAACCTGACCAACAAGTTTTCCCAACAGCTTACCCAGACTTCTCAGGAGGAAGGCTTCCAGAGGTTAAGACTCGTTCAAACAAAACTCGGGTATTATTGTCCTCTAGGATACAAAAAAGATTTTAAACATTGAAAAATTAAATTTTACAATCAACAGTATATTCACACATGCTTCATCTCGTTTAATTCTCATAAAATCCTCTGCAAAAAGGTAACTACTTCCCCAGTTTTTGTAGATGAATTAACCTGGGGTTCAAAACGAATGAGTTGGGGATGCCTGGGTGTCTCAGTCCATTAAATGGCTGCCTTTGGCTCAGGTCATGATCCCAGGGTCCTGGGATCCTGTCCTGCGTCAGGCTCCTTGCACAGTTGGGAACCTGTGCCTCTGCCTCCCTCTGCCTATCGCTCTCCATGCTTATGAGCACGTGCTGACAAAATCTTAAAAAACGATTGAGTTGATCTGGCTTACTGTTACCGAGTAACAGCTGGAACTAGAAGCCAGGTCTTTTTTTACCTGTAGTATGGCCCTCCTTCTATATGTACTGCATTTATGACAGATGATTTATAACTGGTACCTGTGTGAGGTATCCAATTCGACTTTTATCTTTTTTTTTTTTTTTAAGATTTTATTTATTTGTGAGAGAAAAAGAGAGAGTATGAGTAGAGTGAGGAACAGAGGAAGAAGCAGACTCCCGCTGAGCAGGTAGCCCAATGTGGGACTCAGTCCCAGTACTCTGAGATCATGACCTGAGCCAAAGGCAGATGCTTAGCCTACTGAGTCACCCAGGCAGCCAACAAACATTAATTCTATAAGAGAAAATTTCTTTTTAATTAAATGCTCCACTGTCTCATTTTTTGGAGTGAAAGTCCTTTTCCAGAATATAAAATCACTCAGCTAAAATACCAAATTGTTTTTAAGTTTTATTCTTTTTTACTATATAGGTATAAAGAATGCTGTACATTTTAAAAATATCAAAGCATTGATAGATAGCGGTGATATCTAACTCATTTAAATGACACATAATTGTACACTTCTATCTTAAACCAACTTTTATGCCATTTCTAGTCAAGAAATTATATGTACTGGACTGTGGGTAACTAGGCTAAATGAGACACATACATATGTATTCGTTATATGAATCCCTCAGCCCTGTGCCAGGTATAAGGTCGGATCTTAATATTACAGCAGGGTAGAGAAATAAAGATGGTAATAAACATAATGTTTCTTTTTGGAATCTCTCCTCTAATAGCCTCCAAGCATTTCACTTTACTACTTGGGCATCTTTGAGTTTTGGTGGCTAAATATTTGTTGTCTTTTCCTCCAGCCCCGACCCAGGAAACAAGAGATGAGCATGAACAACTCTTATTCCCAAGTCTGAATTTGTGGCTTTATCCTATTAGTGTTGGGACTTCACTGATGAGGTATTAAAGATCATTCTGCAGAGTCAAAAGCATCTACCATTACTCAAATACAAATTTATGGTTGTTAGGCCACAAATATTTCCTGAGTGCCTAGTAAGTGCCGGTTCCACTGTGATGACGGAATTATAATACATTTAAGAAAAAAGAAACCCAGCAACATATTTTCAGAGAATGATATTGAGGGTTTAGTATTAATTACATAACCATTATAGATCTAAAACTTACTTACCATTCAGGTGGGAAAGATAGTCAATATAGGCCAAGACATATTCTGGAATGTCTCCATATTTCTTTAGACCCAGCTCAAAAATCTTAAAGGCAACAGATTTGTCCTGGAAGTAGAAAGGAATGTACTGATTTCTATGAAATGTCAGACAAGATACTCAAAACAATATTAAAACTATGACACCTAAGTAAGTTACATAAAGTATTAAAATGGAAATTAAAATTATATAAGTAAAAACTGCTGAATTCAAAACCAAGGTGTTTAATAAGGCATCAGTTAGCAGACAGTGGGGATTTGGATGATGCTCCATTTAACTTTACACAGATACACTTAGACTTCCTTTACGATACAGAGCAATTAAAACTTAAGGACAGAAACTAAGACTACCTTTTTTTTTTTTTTTAATGTATCTCAGATGAAAGAATCTATTTTACCTTTCTTTTCTTTTTTTTTTTTTTTAAAGATTTATTTATTTATTTATTTGACAGAGAGATCACAAGTAGACAGAGAGGCAGGCAGAGAGAGAGAGAGAAGCAGATTCCCTGCCAAGCAGAGAGCCCGACGCAGGACTTGATCCCAGGACCCCGAGATCATGACCCGAGCCAAAGGCAGCGGCTTAACCCACTGAGCCACCCAGGCGCCCCTCTATTTTACCCTTCTATTTTATTTCAGCACTTACCTTACTACAGTAATACTCCATGAGTGCTGCAGTAACATAGACGTGGTGGCGGGTTCTGGTATCTTCTCTTGCTTTTTTAAATATCATTCTTCCAGATTTGATACCTTCTGCTCTTCTTGCAAATTTCATATATTGGATATATACCTATGCAAAAAAAAAGGAATTTCTATTCTACAGATTAGGCAGAATGTGATCCCTGTAGCATCCAAAACAATCTCACCTTATTCTTATACTAGTATGTTTCCTGTATTGAATACCCAAGATATCAGAAAGCTAGGTTATAAGTAGTGCTCTCTTTAAGTCCACAAGCAATTTTTTTCTGGTATTAAAGCTGCATGCAAATTAAATTTTTTAATGCAAATAAATTTTTAAAAATTGATACATAATTCACATACCACAAAATTCACCCTTTAGAGTGCACAATGGTTTTTAGTATATGCATGAGGTTGTACAATCATCACTACTATCTAATTCCTGAGTATGCAATTAAATTATAAGGAGGTAATAAAAGTAAAACCATTAGAAAACATTCCATTAATAAATGCCAACACCTAGAAACTCAAGATTTAATCTAATGTTTAATAGTATATGTTTCACTTTACATTTTCTTGGTTTATTGCTTTAAAAAGCCCACTAACACTATTTTTCCAAAGACCACATAATGTAACTTTACTGATAAACTATTAATGAGTCATTTTATACTAAGCACCACAGAGTGCACAATACATGATAAATATGTAATATCTGTTCAATGAACAAATGTTTCTGGACTAAGAATAGAGTCCTAATTTGCCCAGTTTTCATGTCAAACTATGTTACCCAGTTTTGATAGAGTCATGGATGAGTAGATGAATGAACTATGAGTTCCTTAAGGAGAGGGATTTTCTCTAATTTGTCATTGTACTTCTGGAATCTAGCATGGTGCACAGAACAGTTCACTAAATGAATTTTATTTATATTTATTAATTTTAATTTTATTTATTTATTTAGCAGAGAGAGACACAGCAAGAGAGAGAACACAGGCAGAGGGAGTGGATGAGGGAGAAGCAGGCTTCCCACTGAACAGGGAGCCCAATGCGGGGCTCGAGCCCAGGACCTTGGGATCATGACTGAGCCAAAGGCAGGCAGACAATGACTGAGCCAACCAGACTCTCCTAAATAAATTTTTTAAAAAATATTTTATTTGGGGCGCCTGGGTGGCTCAGTGGGTTAAGCCACTGCCTTCAGCTCAGGTCATGATCTCAGGGTCCTGGGATCGAGTCCCACATCGGGCTCTCTGCTCTGCAGAAAGCCTGCTCCCTCCTCTCTCTCTCTCTCTCTCTCTGCCTACTTGTGATCTTTCTCTGTCAAATAAATAAATTCTTTAAAAAAAATAATATTTTATTTATTTATTTGAGACAGGGATCACAAGTAGGCAGAGAGAGAGAGAAGGGGAAGCGGGCTCCCTGCCAAGCAGAGAGCCCGATGTGAAGCTTGATACCGGGACCCTGGGACCATGACCTGAGCTGAAGGCAGAGGCTTTAACCCACTGAGCCACCCAGGCACCCCCCCTAAATGAATTTTAAAATGATGAATAAATGCAAATAATCAAAACAGTGGAATCCCAATACAAATAAACCAAAAAGCAGAACAGATCTGACTTCAGGAAGAGGCTCTAGAGCTGCGCACACCCACCGGAGCCCTTGTCCTCTGGATCAAAGAGCTTCATTGCATTCTTACAGAAACTCAGGGCTTTGAAAACCACTATTATGGAGCAGAATTCAGGATATAGTGAGTTCCTGTCTAATTCCTTCCCAGAATGTTGGCTTCTCTTGTTTCCACTTATTTAAAAAGAAATATTTATTAGGCAACAATTATGTGGCATAAATGGCTTTAAACCATAATCACAAGGAAGGTGTTAAGAGAAAGCACTACTGCTTCATACGACTGCATTAAAAAAAATACCTGAGGGGGTGCTTAGCTGGCTCAGTTGGTAAAGCATGTGACTCTTGATGTCAGGGCTGTGAGTCCAAGACCCACACTGGGTGTGCAGCCTACTTAAGAGTGGCTCAGTGGGTTAAGCTTCTTCTGCCTTCGGCTCAGGTCATGATCTCAGGATCCTGGGATCGAGCTCTGCACTGGGCTCTAGCCCTGCACTGGGCTCTCTGCTCAGCGGGGAGCCTGCTTCCCTCTCTCTCTGCCTACTTGTGATCTCTCTCTCTCTCTCCTTCAAATAAATACATAAAATATTTAAAAATAAAGAAAATAAGAAAAGAAAGAAAGAAGAGAAGAGATCAGTAATTGACTATAAAGGGGTCACTTGAGGGAATTTCTGTGAGGTCATATAAGTGTTTTGTATCTTAATTGTGATGGTGGTCCCATGACTCAATGTTACTGGTCTGGATTCATAGAACTATACCAAAAAAAAAACAGTGAGTTTTAATATATATAAAGTAAAAATTTTTGTTAAAGCTGCCTACAAAGGTGTAAAGAGACATAACGTTACTCACCAAGGTTGGGTCAATATCCTCAATTGCCAGAAGTCTGTTATATATACTGTGAACTTTCTCATACTTCATGCGACTCTAGGGTGGTAGAGAAGAAGCAGATATAAGTAGACAATCACAAACAAGCCGGATTCGAGCTCTGAGGAATTTAGAGGCTGTACCCCACAATGGCACCTGCTTTGAACATAAATATATAATGAGCTGAGGACTAATAACTGTTCATTTTGCATCATCTCTACCAAAAGCAATATACCTGGCAAAGAAGCAGCCAGAAAAAAATTCAGTCCTGCAGTAAAAAATCCAATTATAAGAAAGTTCTAAATATTGTTACTAACCTCTTCATAATCTGCATATGCAAAATAAAGAAGCATATTCTTCTTTAATAAAGTGCTTATAGCTCTTTCATATATATTAGCAGCTTCATCACTAAATAATTTGGCATTATTCATATCCTAGGAGAAAAAAAAAGAAAGTTCACTCTTCAATAATTTTCATAGAGCTGAAAGAGAATGAAACAGACACTCACATATATACATATGGATACATATGCACTTCTGGATTCTAAAAAAATTCCAAAGACTTCTTAACACACAGAAGAATCATTCAAGTATTCTAAATGGCTCATCATTTTAATAGATTAAAAACAGTTCCTATATTTTAATTCTGACTAAGGTAGCCACATATAACAATGTCACTAAGCTTTATATTATAAGATTAACATTTTCAATACCTATACTTCATTACCAAAATTCAGTATTGTATTTTTAGCAAATTATTGCTCTATTAAAACTATGAAAAGGCCAAAGATGGGGAAAGGAATACATACCCCCTTTTCTGCAAGCAGTTTACTTGACTGCTCAAGATACTGGGCAGCTTCATACCAAATATCAGGGTGATGGCCGAGTACAAGCAGGCACTGTTCATAAGCAAACATAACTAGGGAAGACATTCACAAAATATTATTTAAGAAACTATCAGTACAAGCATTATTACTAACTTAGTAGGCTAAAACAGCCCTCGATTATGAATGATTAGAAATAAAAGCTATAATGATTTCTGGCACCATTATCTACCTAAGCCCCATCCATTCATCTATCATTTATCAAATTAGTACTTATTTTTTTTTTAAAGATTTTATTTATTTATTTGACAGACAGAAATCACAAGTAGGCAGAGAGGCAGGCAGAGAGAGAGGGGGAAGCAGGCTCCCTGCAAAGCAGAGAGCCCAATGCGGGGCTCGGTCCCAAGACTGCAGGACCATGACCTGAGCTGCTGAAGGCAGAGGCTTAACCCACTGAGCCACCTAGGTGCCCCCAAATTAGTACTTATTGAGCACAAACTGTATGCTAGGGAATGTGAGAGATACTGAATGTATCAGTGACTAAGACTTCTTATACTCAAGGGGTGCCTGGGTGGCTCAATCACTGGGCATCTGCCTTCAGCTCAGGTCATGATCCCAGAGTCCTAGGATGGAGCCCGTGTCGGGCTCCCTGCTGGATGAGCCTGCTTCTTCCTCTCCCTCTGGTTGCTGCTCCCCTTGCTGTGCTCTCTGTCAAACAAATAAATAAAATCTTAAAAAAAAAAAAAAAAAAAAGAAAGAAAAGGCTTCCTATACTCAAGGAGTCTGTCCTGTGTTGGGAAGATATCATGTAGACAATTATAAAACGTAATAACTATTATGATGAGGAAAGTACAGTGTACTCTTGAACCTGCAGCAACAGAACTTTGCATAGTTAGACTCAAGAAAGGCTCCCCTAAGGAACTGACATCTAAAGCAAAACCTGAGGAAGGGAAAGAATCTGGTCAGATCAGAGAGTAAGTTGAGCTCAGAAAGGAACAGGGGACATAGTGTAGACAAAGGAAATTATCTGCAAAGGCTTACAGATAAGACAAGACTGAGGAGTTGTTTAAAGTTCCAAATTCTAGTTCTGACAGTAGCAGAGTTGTTTCTATCAGACTAACTCTCCTGAAAATAAAAATCATAAACCAAAATAACAAAAAAAACCCAAAAAACCCCAAAACTATTTCAAGGCATGGGAGATTGATCAAAAGAAACTTATGGCCAAGACAGAAACCAAAAAACATTGAACCCTTAAAAAATCAGAACCACACAGGGTAAGATCCATATTTAATAAGACTTTTCCCCTCAGGGATACATTGCTGTGTGTACAGGGATAGTTAGATCTCAAGTCAAATACTGAAGTCTTACTGGCTTAAGGGAAGTAACATGGCATTCTGAGCTATGAGAATAGGTAGAAAGTTAAGGGGGGAAATCCCCAGCAAAGAGAGAGTCACAGAGAATGGTGCCTGAACATCTGAGCATAAATGCCCTCAAATCTTTAGTTGGCCTCTAAAATGTACTTAAACACAGAAGAATACAAAGAGCTCAAGTGGAAAGCAAAGCTGGAAGGCTAAAAGAGCTGAATAGGTTTCCTACCAGCTGCCCACTGTAATGAAGATCAAGTTTAGAATTGGAGTCCCATGAAGTTAGAGGTTCTGGGCAAACACCTTGAACTTCCCCCTCCGTCTAAGGAGTAAAGACTTTGTCCCAGGACAAAGAGATTTACCATAAAATTAAAGGCAAATCTAAAATAGATCCATCCTAACAAGGTCTAGGTGATCTGTCAATAATTTAACTCCCTGCTAAAATAAAACTCAGTATTTTTCAGAGGAAGATGAGAGAACCCAGTCTTCACAATTTATCATTTGTACATCTGTATGATGTCCTAAAGAAAAATTTTAAACATCTAGACTCTGACAAAATAGGAAGATGTGACCCACAGTCAAGAGATAAAGGAACCAATTCCATGATGGCAGACATCTAGAACTTCAGAACTACTCTTATATATATGCTCAAGGATATAAAGAAAAAGGTGTTAATAAACACAGAATCTCAACAGAGAAATGGAAACTATAAAAAAGAAACTATAAAACATGCAATATTTTTTTAAGAAGACTCCATGTTGGGTATGGAGCCCAATGGGGGTTTGAACTCATGACCCTGAGATTAAGACCTGAGCTGAGATCAAGTTGGATGCTTAACCTACTTAGCCACTCATGCACTCTCCAAAATTTCTAGAATGGAAATATATAGAACTGAAAAGTATAATATCTGAAATGAAGACTTCACTGGATGGGTCTAACAGCAGACTGGATATGATAAAACAAAGGTCAGTGAACATGGATGGAGAAGAATCTATAGAGCTTATTGAATCTGAAGAACCTAAGAGAAAAAAAGACTGGAGGCAAAAAATAGCCTATGGGATAATATCAAGTGGCTGAACATGTATGTAATTGGAGTCCCAGGAGGGTGAATCCTGTTACCTCTTTTTGTGATAAGCGTCTGATCTTCTGTACGAAGAGGGTTGCTCTTTTCCCACTGTATGTATTTCTTCCACATATCCACCTGCTGGGCTTCTTGGGGAGTATTCTGAGGAGGCACTGAGGGAGCATTGCGGTCCAAACCTTTCATTACTGTCTCATATTCCTAGATAACAAGCATTTAGAATTCTGTGGTGAGCCTCGGAACAACTCAGATATATGGAATGGAGTTGATCAGTTTGGAATACTTTGTTCAAAATGCCTATTTTCCCCCAATACCACTTTGTTAATATAATCTAAAAACTACTGAAGAACAGAGAGAAAGATAACAGAGGATGACATACCCAAGAACAGGTCCCTAGGCCTGAGTGAACAGAACACCTCTGGGCCCTTTCTACAGGTGATCTAGGAGGTCACTCTCCAGGATAGAAGAGCTGACAGATCAACATGACTGATGATCTGGTGGCATCACTACTGCCAACTTTGGAGAAACTGTCTTTTAAAATTTCAATAGTTTGTATTCCTAGGCTATCTTCCCTGCCTCTTAATAGTGTCAATGAATGGAAAGGTATGCACTAAAGACAAAAATCTGGTCCTAAGAGCTATGAGACCACAAAGTAGTACAGTATTCAAGTATTTATGAGGATAGGAGGAAAGCATAGAACTCTCCGTCAATCTCAGGTAGAACCTGTCTCCATGTCCTGGTCAAGTATTTAAAAAAGTTTCTTCCAAATGTGATTTGTTCTATTTTTATCTTTAACATGTGTGTAAAGAGGCACTTCATTTCAAATATATCTGCTCAGATGATGAAATTGTCATTAGTTAAGACTGCTAATAACTGAAAATGCCAAGAGGAACATGAAACAGGGAAAGCTCTTGTATAAACAACATACTCATTAAAAGAAGTGATCTGTTGGAATTCCATACCTTTGCTACACGTCTAGCATTCATGTAATCTCGACTCCGATCTTCAATCATTTTTTTAGCTAAATGAATATTGATACCCTATGAAAACAAAGAGAAATGTATATTATTTTAAAATTAAGTATGTTTTAAAATTAGTACAATACAGTTAATTTGTGCAATTACTAAATAATTTTAAACTCTATATTTTGAAACATTTTGTTAATAAAATAAAGGTTAATCACATTACATGCTTCAGGGATCAAGGAGGATCTGCTTATATCTGTTAGGAGGGTGTAGTAAGTCTCCATGCGTCAGGAATTTCTAAAGATAAGGAATGATTTGGAAAGGGTCTATTATTTCATATAAAATTCTATTAATAAAAAAATGCTATACAGATTCATCAGATTGAATAGCCAGAACTTTGCTTTAAAATCCCTTTTCTCACTAGGTCTGTGTAACTTTTTTTTTTTTTTTTAAGATTTTACTTATTCATTTGAGAGAGAATAGAGCATGTGTGAGGGGGAGGAACAGAGGGAGAGGGAGAAGTAGACTGCTCGCTGAGCAGGGAGCCCTGATTCGGGACTCAATCCCAGAACCCTGCGATCATGACCTGAGCTGAAGGCAGATGCCCAAAGAACTGAGTCACACAGGCACCCCAAGAGAACAGTTTCAACACCCTACATAGTTCTTACTCATCACAAGAGATATAAGAGAAACTTGTAACGATACAGCTTATTTGGCAAGTATGTTCCTATATATAAGCTGATTAGCTCAGCTAGTTAAAAATATGCCAGTGAGACAAAGATCTTGGACTGCAGCTCCACTGCAAGCTGATAAATCACAGCACTGTAACTACATCAAAGACTTGCAATGCAACTAAACATGCCTACTGGAAACAATTCTAATAAGGTCCCATTTCATAAGCAATGAATGACAATGTGTATGTATGACTGTGTGGATATGGTTTAGCATTGAATATAAGTGGTTTTGTAAGAATTATAATTTCTCCCAGGGTATTCTCTGAAAAATAATTCAGTAATATTAGAAGACTCTCAAAGCCTTACAAAAACATTAGGAGTAGTTCTCTGATTACAAACAATATAAAACAGACCTGTGTAGTACCAATATCCAGGTACCTTATACTAAAGAGGCTAGAATCCATAAATCCAAGTACATAAAGATTAAAAATGGCTTAGTTATAATAATGAACTACTCTGGCTAATTTACCTCTTCATACTTATTATAGTCTCTCCAGAGTTGTTCAATGTTGATCATTGGATTAACACAACCTCGTTGATAAACTCTTCGGACAGCTGTTATTCTCTGATTTTCTGCATAAGACCCAACAGCTTCCCTGGCATTGGATTAAAAAATGCCAACAATTATAGTGTAGCTAAAGCAACTGTTCACATGGAAGGAAAAAAAAACCTATAAAAATACTTACACGCCTTTTAAGAAATTGATGTAATCCACCCAAATCTAAGAAATAAAGTAAAATGTCAGTATCTTTCTTGATATTTTCAACATATTAAGTGTAAGTATGGAAATAAGTTAACTCTACCTGATAAGACATAATTTCCATTCCAATTTTATCTAGTGCAAAGTCATATGCTTGAGCCATTTTTTCTCTGAAAAAAATGTGAAAGACATGTTTATTTTTAAGATTTTATTATTTTTTTAAGATTTTATTTTTAAACAATCTCTACATCCAACGTGCAGTTTGAACTCATGACCCCAAGATCAAAAGTCACATGCTCGGGGCTCCTGGGTGGCTTAGTCCTTAAGCATTTGCCTTCGGCTCAGGTCATGATCCCAGGATCCTGGGATCCAGTCCCACATCAGACTCCCTGTTCAGCAGGAAGCCTGCTTCTCCTCCTCCCTCTCCCATTCCCCCTGCTTGTATTCCCCCTCTCACTGTCTCTCTCTCTACCAAATAAATAAAATCTTAAAAAAAAAAAAAGTCACATGCTCTACCAACTGAGCCAGCAAGCCACCCTCCTAAAGATTTTATATTTAAGTCATCTCTATACCCATGATGGGTTTCAAACTTATAACCCTAAGATCAAAAGTCACATGCTCTACTGACTGAGCCAGCCAGGCACCCAGAAAGACATGTTTTTTTTAAAAACAAGTATTTGTCTACAACTAAAACAAAACTAAAACTAAAACTAAATCTATAATTTATCTACAACTAAAAAATATATCTAACACTGACTGGCTGGCTCAGTTGGTAGAGTATTGACTCTTGATCTTGGGGTTGTGAGTTTGAGACCCATGCTGGATGTAGAGATGACTTAAAAATAAAAACTTTAACAACAACAAAAAAAAACTTAAAAAAAAAATTATAACTTCTGATCATATGATCAAAACAGCATTTGGACCTCTGTATAAGCAGAAATATAGATATCTTGGCAAGTACATAAAGAAAGTTCTTTTATGTTTAGTCTGTCGATGTCATTAATTTATGTACTTTCTTTTGCCTACTGTTTGTGAGCTTATCAAAGATAAAGCCCACGTTTCACTTAACCTTATATCCTTTAAACTGCCTAATCCTGCATATAGCAGATTCAAATATGGAAATATCTGGTTCTCTGATTAAGGAGGTAAGTTATGTCTGAAGACGTATTAGCTCTGAAGTAAAATTTAGGAAGAACTTCCTCTTCAATATAAGGTAAAAAAAGATAATGAGGAAAAGGAAGTAGAAAATTCTAGTTTCAGAAATAACTTGCCTGTTTGTTATACAAAAGATGAGCTATTTGAGAAAGTCCATTACTGAGTTTTCATGAGGATGGATAGGTGGGTGTGAGTCATCACGGGGAGTTACGCTATAAGAGAACTGTCCAAGACACCTTTGAATACGTAGGCAGCACACTGCATAGTAAGCTGCCAAGAGTAGTGCTCTGACAAGTAGTTAAGATGCTTTCTGTGGAGTTTGACAAGCCTGCCAACAAAGTGACTTGGCGTTGCAAATGTAGTGTTTTGAAATAGAAGGGCTTAGGTGATTGAATTCTCCAGGATAAGACTTTCTTTGAAGCACTTGTTCCAAGTTTTACTGACTTCTCAGAGAACCCTGAATTTCTGAAGTCACCCCAGAGTTAAGAGAAGGTGGGACTGACTATGTGCCTAGAGAGGACTTGTTTTCTTAAGATCTTTTTTTAACTTACTTGTAACTTGGCAGTTTACCCTTGGTTTCTCGAACATATGAAAGATAACACTTCCATAAATCAATGTGCAAAACCTTCATAAGGCATCTCTGAAATAGCTATAAATACAAGAAAATATCATCAGAATCCACTGTTAAAAAATTCCACATGTATGTGGGTAAAATGGAATATTAAAGAAATAAATTCAGCTCTGCTCATGAATTTATCTTCTTACAGAAAAATGGCAAATTTAACAAATCCCTCCTATTTTCAGTTTAGATAATCAAAATCATTCTGATGACTTTTGCCAGTGGAGTATATTTTCTTTTCCAAAATTTTTATTATGAACATTTTCAAGCATACAAAAAAAGTTGAATAAGTACAGTGAAGTCCTATATAATTACTACCTAGATCAACAATTGTTATGATTTTACTTTATTTGCCTATGTGTGTTAAGTCCTAAGTTACACTTCAGCATAAAATTGAAAATATGTTTATGAGGACTCACCTTTTCAACCTTGTCATAATTTTTAGCTTTTATCTAAAGAGAAATAGAGAAAAATACAGAATTAACATTATTGTTTCTAGAGTATTAAAACACCATGCCAGAGTTTGACTAATCTTGCAAATTCATCCCTATACTTTCCAACTAATTCTGCATTACAAAATAACAAATAAGAGAATTTTGAGCATGACATGGATAATTATGCATTATAAATATGCCTTATATAAACTGAGTCTACACAGCTTTTCATACAATTGTTGAAATTTTATTTCAGATTTTGTAAAATTATAGTTACAAGGTAGATACAGAAATATATACAAGGCATCCTTGAATAAAGCCTCATATATCTACTAAAGACAAACTTTATTTAAAGTTTTATTTTCCTTGAATAGCTAGAACAATCTGAGTATGAGAGCAAAAAGATTTGCTAACTTTGACTACAATTACATTTTAGTCACCGAGTCAACCTACTATATTCTAGGCACAGTGGTAGGAACTGTGGCTACCACAGTGAACAAAACATGCATAGTGTCTGTGTCCTCAGAGGACTTAGAATTTTAATGCGGAAAAGTAGTGCCAAAATGGGGGAAATACAGGATGCTTATGGGTGCACTTAAGGGGAGTATAAAACTCAGACTTGGGGACATGCAAAAAATGTCCTGGAAAAGATGAAGATGTTAAGGATGAGGGGTTAGTCTAGTAAAGAAAGGGAGGAGTTATCCCAGGTAGGAGGAATCACATGTGCAAAGACAAAGGTTAAATATTATTAGCTATCCCTTTCTCTGAGTATTTTCATCAGATGGTAGGTGAATAATTTGATTGATCTGAGACATCTTGGCTTGTGGTCCTTTTCTCTTTCCTGGCTTAAGGTGATTCAGATGAAAATTTTACTTTGTTTCTTTTGCTGGCGACTTGCTCTTTCTCTTCAGAACTTGTAAGATTTCCTCTTGATCTTCAGAGATCATAAATTTTAAGAGAATATGCCTAAGTTTTGCACTTTGAGCCAGCTCAGTCAGGCTTTGGAGTCAGACCTCTTGGGTTTTCACGGACTATCTACTTAACCTCTTTTTTCCTTATCCGAATAATGGGGATGATAGTGCCTATTTTGCAAGGCCATTATTAAGGACTCTGAGTTAATGTGAAGCCATTAGAATGCTGTCTGGCAAAGTGAAGACATAGTAATTGCCATTTATTATTCTATTAGCATAAATTCTGCCTGGAATTCAGCATGCCCTTTCAAGTTACAGAAACAGGTATCTTGCAGCTCAAGAATTTTTTTAAAAAACTACTGCCTTTTTTCTTTTTTTTTTCCCTTTTAGAACTCCTTTTATACACACTAGATCTCGTTGTTCTATTCTCAAAATCTATCATTTTTACCCTGTCTTTGAATTTTGGTCCAGATTTAAAACTATTTCTTCCACTATATTTTCCAGGCCAATAATTTAGGTCTCCATGGTACCATTTTCTTCCATTTGACTTATTGCTATAGTAGTTCAAAAATAATGGGATTTTGGTTTTTTTTTTTTAATACTACACATTCAATATTGCTGTGTTCATAGTATTTTGTTGAAGTTATTGTCACTCTGCTTTGTTAGGGGCCTGTCCCGACAGTTTCAGTTAGCACTCCTTTCTTGTTGCTGGATCCTTAGAGGTGTAGCTGTTTTTTCTATTCACTGAAGCTCAGTGTTGGCAGACCTGGGTAGCTGACCCTTTCTCTACCATGACAGCTCTGTAGCAGGTGTAGACAGCAAATAAGCTGTACATAGTCCTTGGGCATAGAACCGAAAATAAATCTTTGCTCAAGAGTAGGATTCAGCCTGCTGGTTTTCCTCCTTTTCGGTTTCTTGGAGCCACGCTGTTGTCAACATCCCTCTGGGGGTAGAAAGGCAGTTGAGGCATTCCAAATAATTTCATGGGTCAGTTTCTTACTTTTTGCCTTAAGTTCTCCACCAGCCATCTTCTTTGAGGCTGCCATAAAACCTGAGTTTCCTTGCATTCCCCTGCTTGACTCAGTAGAGATGAACAGGCTGAGTTAAAAGTAGGAGGGAAGTTAAGTTCAAGTGATCAGTTTCCTAAATGCAGATGACAAATTATAAACAGTTCTCACAATTGGCCAGGACAACCAACACTTATAGAGAAAACTGGCAAAGAATATGAATAGGCAATTCCCAGAAGAGAAAATGCAAATGTTTAAAAATAATGTGGCAATACAGACAAACTTCCAAAATGGGAAAAATAAAATAATAGATATCACTTTATACCAATCAGTATGGTAAAAGCTTAAAAAGGGTATTAACACTACTGAAGTGGTATGAGGAAAGAGAGTTCATCCACTGCTCAAGAAAATATGAATTGTTATAACCTTTATGGAAAGCCTTTGCCAAAATCTATTCAAATAAAAAAGTATACTTTTTGACCTAGCCATTCTGTTCTCAGATCTACCCCACAGAAACAAAAGCACACAGGATAAAATGGTGTTATACAGTTATTTACTGCTAACTTCGCAGCAGCAGAAACAGTTAACAAAGTAAATGTCCAATAGTAGGGAAATGGTTTAATAAATTATGGTGCATCCATATCATGGAATATTATAGATCCATATAAAATGAATTAAAGCTATATGTAACAGGTAACTTGGGAGTTTCCCTGTGATTTTATAGAGTGAAAAATGATTAAAATATACATATAGAATTCATTTTTATAAAACAATGATCAAAAATAAATCTACTTATACATATCTATGTTTGTAGATGATTTTATGAGCATGGAGATAATATGGTATACACACAAAACTGATAATAGTTATAGCAGGCAGAGTTCTAAGGGTAGAAAGAAGAATAGAGACAAGAAAAAAGAGACTGTACATATATGATTTCATTTATGCACTTAAGTTAAAAAAATCTATTTTTGTTTAAGAAATATAAACCAAAAAAAATTTTTTTCCCTACATGAATTGGTCCTCTCTCTTAGATTCATTATTTATTGTTTCAATTGGTATTACATTCAATATATGTTTGTAGAAAAACTGTGGAATTCTCTGGTCTTGAATACCTGGTCACTGATTATCATTTATTAATTCAACCAATAAATATTCAACAGCCCTTCTCTAGAGCCTATACTGATGGCTATAATGTTAATACATAGCAGCTATAATCTTACTTTTTAAACATTAAAATTTTAAAAGTACCAACCTGTATGCAGGTTGATGCAGTATTATAAAAATGAAAAGGATTTCATCACCTTGTATCAAATGCTGAATATCTCACAGCAGCAGTGTTCCCACTTATAAAACAGGAATGATAAGAACATGTCCTATGAACACTTTCCAAGAATTGAAAAGAAAGCATCTAGATATTCCAGATGTATGAATCATACCAATTAACAAAATTTTGATCTAAAGGAGTATAAACTTTCCATTACATATTCTTTAAATAGAGCTATATAAACCAAATAACCAAAAAAGCAATGTTGTTATAATTGACCCCATTTGAGAGAAAAGCAAAGCTTATGCTGCAGATCATATTCAAATTCCATTTTGGTAAAAAATTCCACCTTGGTGAAAAACCAGCACAAGAACATGTGAACAAACTGCTTAATAGTCCATTTTTGTTCTCTAAAACATTATCCTAGGCGTTACTAACTAGTATTTGCACAAAAACATCTTACCTAGAAGTTAAATATTCTTAATATTTAGCAGTTATATAGGCTTGTACAGGAATCTACCTCATAACATAATCTTGGTTTAAATTTTTTAAATAATGAAAGAAAAAAGAAAATAATGTAAATTCTAGATACTGCCTTAAATTTTACACCAGAGACTCTTGCATCTGTTATTAACCAATGGAAAATGCCTCCATTTAATAAGCCCATTTTATACATACACATAATTTTACAAAGCTCACTAGAACTTGTTCCTATCTATTAAAAGTAATGTTTTGGGGGCACTTGGGGGCTCAGTTGGTAGAGCATGGAACTCTTGATCTTGGGGTCATGAGTCTGAGCCCCACATTGGGGGCTGAAGTTTACTTAAAAATAAATAATAAAAGTAACATTATGCATGTAATTTTAAAATGAAACTAACAGGGGCTCTTAAAAAATTACCTTTTTTTTGTCTCCAACTCTCAAACTTTAATGTGCAATCACCTGAGTAGTGTGAACTTCTGGGGCCTGGGTGGCTTAGTTGGTTGTCTGCTTTCTACTCAGGTCATGATCCCGGGGTCCTGGAATCCAGCCCCCCATTGGGCTCCCTGTCCAGTGGGGAATCTGCTTCTCCCACTCCCTCTGACCCTCCTCCCTGCTTGTGCTCTCGCTCTCTCAAATGAATAAATATTCTTTAAAAAAAAAAAAGGATGTGTGGACTTAAATGTTTTTTAACAGGAATCCCAAGTTAGCCTAACGCAAAGATGTTTTACAGTGCACAGATTTATACCAAAATATGAATAACTTATGTCAGTGTGATGAAATGATTTTTTCAAAATTTCTAATGTGGTTATATTATTTTTATAATTTAAAACATTATTATAAGAAAAAATTCAGGATAATTTCTAATATATATTCCTCTGACATGTCTACTGTTTATCATATAATTACAGTATTACTTTTTTTGATAAATCATTTGAATTTTACCAGTACATGAAAAGTTGCCGTGGAGGGATACAAGTAAAAAAAATTTTTTTGAAGATTTTATTTATTTTTCAGAGACAAGAGAGCACACTCAAGCAGGGAAAGTGGCAGGCAGAGGGAGAAACAGGCTCCCCACTGAGCAAGGAGCCCCATGTGGGATTCCAACCCAGGACCTTCAGATCATGACCCCAGCCAAAGGCAGACACTTAACCAACTGAGCCATCCAGGTGTCCCAGGAATAAAAATTTCCTAGGTGTCAACTTCCTAGGAATCATTTTTATTTTATAAAGGGGGGAGAGAGATAAGTGGAATACTATCAAGATTAATTAAACTTTAAATTTAACTGAATTTGGGGTTATTGGGGTTACTGGTTATTATTTGGGACAGGGTAAAACAAGTATAACACTGAATAAATACAGTTCTATCTCTAACACTTTTGAACACTTCCCATTTCCAGTCATTTCTTAACTTCCACAGTTATTTCCCAAGCATTCATTGAATGTTGTCTTTTGGTACTAAAACTATCCTCAGGGTAATTATTGAACACAATGATGACTTACAGCAGATTATTTAATTTTGCAAAATATAAATGGTCAGAAGTGAAAAAAAGTTTAATAAGCCTTTGACTAACTGTGGTAACATTCATTTTTAACAGGTTAGATTAACTATGCCCTTACCTGGAACATCCAATATTTAGCTGTACAAAATTAAATTAGTTTTTTCTGGTCGATGTTGGAAAATTTTTCATATTTCACTGAACATTTTATTAAAAAGTTTGGTTTAAATGCCTATAAAACTAACATTTTTCTTATCAAATAAACCCATATATATCAACAGCATTTGACTTATTTCGTCGAATTTATTTTTTTTTCTTATACCTTGGGAAAAGAAAAGAATCCCATAACATCAGAATATTTAAAAAAACATTATTTGCAAAATTGTCAATTATAATAATAATTGTAAAATTAATTTTAAATGTTTCAAAAACATATCTAACAAATAAACCCAAATGACAGGGTAACTATGAATAGGCAAAACGTTCTAAAAGGAAATCTTTACATACTTTTTTTACGTTTTTACATAGTAACCAATTAGGAAAAGTCAGCGCTTATGGTTTGGTTTTTTAAGATTTACTTTTCTCTACATCCAATGTGGGTCTCAAAATTACAACCTGAAATCAGGAGTCTCATGCTCTACCAACTGAGCCAGACCAGCACCCCAGTGCTTGTGTTAAGACACTACTGGGCTACCCAGCAGAGGCAGGGCTAGGCCTCATCTCAAGTGAATTTACAGGGCACTTGCTTATAATAAGTGATGAATAAATGAATTAATTATAAACCTGCATTCCTAATTTGTTCCCCACATCTTTTTCAAAGTAAAGCACATGCACTTTTGTGGAATTTAAGACAATATAAACTGAGTTTGAGCTACAGAATTTGCCTCAACCTGCTTGTCTTAATTATCCAAAGTTTGGGGCTCTAAACCTGAAAGTTGAAAGCAAATGACATCCTAATTATAAACCCTATCTTCCTTTACTCTTTCCCACTGCTAATCTTATATCCTGAGAAAAAGTCTTGGAAGATTACAGAATATAAGAAGTGTTTAAGGAATGTGGGAAATACTGAAGACTGACACTAAGATAGACCAACAGCTTTCAAGTTGTTGGAGTAGCTGCAAAACATTCTCCTTTCCACCACCCAGTCCCAATATCAGCGAAGGACTGTCTTGAAATAAATTCATTTTTATTTAACAAATAATGGCATGCCTATGAGGCAGGCTCTTTTCTAGCACTGGAGAGAGTGGTAGATTAAGTTTTATAACCCATGGAGTTCTATTTTAGTGAAGGAGCCAGGTAAATAAAGAAACTAGGTAGTTTTAAATTTTTGTGCATCTATACTTCCTATTTTTTCCTATATTATAGGGTATTATTTCTATAACATAACTTTTCTATTAAATGTAGTTACAAATGTATGCCAACGTACACATATACAGATTTAGATAAACCTGTTCATGTCCCATAAATTTCAGTTCTCCAAGCACTTAAAATGTGTTGCAGAAATGTTAAACATGAGTGGAAAGTATAGACCACTGTTATCGTCTCATTAGGACTGAAATTAAAATGTGCTAAGCAGGGGCACCTGGGTTGGTCAGTCAGTTAAGCGTCTGCCTTAGGCTCAGGTCACGATGCTAGAGTTTTGGGATCAAGCCCTGCATCCAGGCCTGCTTCTCCCTCTCCCTCTGCCTGCAGCTCTGCTGTGTGTGCTCTGTCAAATAAATTAATAAAATCTTTAAAAGAAATGTGCTAAGCAAAAATATGATTATCTTCAGTTCTAGATTAAGTTTACATTCATTTCAATATTTCATACTAACCGAATTAAGTATTAATTGACCTTCCACTTTTCTGAACTAACTGAAAATATCCTCGGGGCGCCTGGGTGGCTCAGTTGGCTAAGCATCAGCCTTCAACTCAGGTGATGATCCCAGAGTCCTGGGTTCCGGCACTGCCTTTGTCAGGCTCCCTGATCAGCTCCCTAGCCTGCTTCTCCCTCTCCCCTCACCTGCTCATGCGCGTGCTCTCAAGCAAATAAATAAAATTTAAAAAAAAAAAAAAAAAAAAAAGAAGAGTATCCAGTGTGTGCATAGAATTTATGAAGTGGATAAGAGAACAGGAAACTGAGCTCTAATAAGGAGCTTATAATCTACTTGGACACATGAAAGTAATTACTGGAAAGAACAGAGGACTAACTTTAAATTATTTTGTATATGTTCCATGTCCTATAAAATTCAGAGGAAAATGAGTTCTATGCAAATTGGAGTTAGCAAGGAAAGTTTCACTAAGCAGGCAAAATCCAGGCCATTAATGAGAAAAAAGGTTTGTATAAATCAATGACATGAGTGTGTGGAATTTTCTGTGGAACAGTGAAGACATCCACAGGAGAAAGAACTAGGAAAGCAGCATGGCTAACTGTAGTAGAGGTCCACTACAAAGGGCCTAAGCAGAGTTTAAATCTGATGCTAAGCTAAGCAGAGTTTAAATCTGATGCACAAAAAATTGGATGTCACCAATAAGGAACATAAACAATGGCTCATCAGTACTAGGGTGGGAGGTGCAGGTGAGGAAGACTGGCGGCATTAATGCTATGGGATGAAGCAAGCAGGCACTAGCTGACAGAATAATAGCTAAAAGGCTACTACTGTCATCCTTAAGTAGCCTGAATTTGGGGGAGGGGAAATAGAAAGAGAAAACCAGTAATATAGAGGAAAGAGCAACAGAAGTATTTTTTCATGAGAATAATAAAAAATGTTATGGTAGGTGTTGTAAAGTTTACTTTTTATTAGATTTAATATGAGATGACTATACAAAAGTACCAGACTAGAAACAACTTAGTCAGGAGATAAGGTATTTGGTTTCAAATTAGACTAGGGATAAAGAATCTGTATTCTAGTCATTTGTTTTAAAATAACTTACATATATATACCAGAGTGTATAATGCCTAAGACATTAGGTATATTCCCTAAAGCAGAGAAAAAGAAAAGAAGCCTAACAAGTACATAAGCTAACAGAAAAAGGACAAAATCCCATCTAAGTAGTTAACATTGTAAGAAAGGGAACTGGTGAACGGTAGGATATGCCACAGGTCAAAATGAATGTGGGAGTAAAAAAGATCAGTGGATGTGGTAATAAAATTTATAGCTTATCTATTACAAATTTAAATTTAACAGTTGAAAGAATTAAACTTGTTGGAAGTTGAAATCAATACAAAATACTGCTAACACTAGCAGCATTTATTAAATATTTAATGTATGTTAAGCACTATTCTAGTTAAGAGTATATAGACATATTAACTCATTTAATCACTCCAGTAAATAAAGTACTATTTCTATTACTTAAAGATGAGAAAACTGAGAAGGTTCAGTAATTGCCCATGACTGCACAACTGAGCTCTTAACGACTACACTCTATATTGCTCTTTAGCAAGATACATGTATGAGGATGTTCATTGAAAAGACTGCTTCTGGGTGGCTCAGTGGGTTAAGCCACTGCCTTCGGCTCAGGTCATGATCTCAGGGTCCTGGGATCGAGTCCCGCATCAGGCTTTCTGCTCAGCAGGGAGCCTGCTTCCTCCTCTCTCTCTCTCTGCTTGCCTCTCTGCCTACTTGGGATCTATCTCTGTCAAATAAATAAATAAAATCTTTAAAAAAAAAAAAAAAAAGAAAAGAAAAGACTGCTTCTAATACACAAATTTGGAACCTCAAATGACCAAAGGCAGAATGACTAAATTATGCTTTGTCTAAACAATGGAATGGGGTATACATATATACATAAAATTCAAAAGCAATGATGTAGATTTATAATACTAAATAGAAATATCTTCAATATACTAGTTTAAAAGTGGAATTTAAAAAATACACACACATTTGGTATGTTTACCCACCTACTTATCCTCCTCACCACCACCCCTAACTCTAGAGTACAAGAAACATAAACTAAGGAGAAATGCACACAACACTGTTATCACTGGGAGAATTGAGAGTTGTCTCAGTTACATATTTCCATAACACATTTTCTATAACACAATTTTACTGCAGTAAAGAGTTGGAGAGAAAGTCATAGTTGATTTGGGGCAGTGAATTCTTCTGAGTAATTTACTGGTATTTTTCTCTGGTTATAAACATCTCTATTTTAGATTCATTTTTAAATGCTCTGAAATTCTCAGCCAGGCCTACAAAGCTAAAAAAGTTAAATAAGTGATAGGTAAATCAGGCAAAACTGACTTCAACCAAAACCACCAAAGCTAAAACTTTCAACTTAATTTTTTTTTTTTTAAGATTTTATTTATTTATTTGACAGACAGATATCACAAGCAGGCAGAGAGGCAGGCAGAGAGAGAGGAGAAAGCAGGCTTCCCCAGAGAAGAGAGCCTGATGAGGGGCTCGATCCCAGGATGCTGGGAGCATGACCTGAGCTGAAGGCAGAGGCTTTAACCCACTGAGCCACCCAGGTGCCCCTCAACTAAATTTGATTTTGTCCCAAATACAGGGCATTTGTCAACCACCCTCACTTGACATCTATAGACACAGTCTGTTTTACTTAATGTCTATAAATTCTTTGCTCCCAGGAAAAAATATTTTGTCAACATTATGCCAAACATTATTTTTCAAGAATATCCTTCAAATTTTGAGTAAGGAAAATAGAGCAGGATATTTTACTTTTTGAGAAAAGTAATTTGGTCTTAAGTATCAAAAATCACTTATTATCAGTGGGCTCAATTGGTTTTGCTACTCTAGCACCATTATGCCACCTCTCCATCATTCTCTCAAATCTGCCTTGTGGGACAGAAATTCTTACATTAGGGGCACCTGGGTGGCTTAGGCAGTTGAGCATCCACTCTTGATTTCTGCTCAGGTCATGATCTCAGGGTTGTGAGACTGAGCCCTATGCTCAGTCTACTTGTGGAGTGTGGGTGTGGAGCCTGCTTGAGATTCTCTGTCTCTGTCTCTCAACCCCCTTCCCTTGGTCCTTCCCCTCCAAAACCCCAGTACATTAAAACTGAGAATGAGAAATACATACGATCATTTGAGATCTTTCAGCTAGTAGGAATGTCAAAAAACCAATTTTATAAGTTACTGATCGCAAAAACAGTATCGATTCCAAAATATGCACCCTGAATAATGCTTAAGCAGAAGTACTGATTTGCTTCCCTCAAATGTCTAACAGTTTTTTTCCAATCTATTTATACTGTTTTCTATGCTACCTTAGTTTTCAACTTTTATGAATTATCCTCTTAATAAAATGAAAACCCTTCCAGCCTAACTTAAAAATACTATTCAGGGGGCGCCTGGGTGGCTCAGTGGGTTAAGCCGCTGCCTTCGGCTCAGGTCATGATCTCGGAGTCCTGGGATCGAGTCCCACATCGGGCTCTCTGCTCGGCAGGGAGCCTGCTTCCTCCTCTCTGCCTGCCTCTCTGCCTGCTTGTGATCTCTCTCTGTCAAATAAATAAATAAAATCTTTAAAAAAAAATACTATTCAGTAATATAATTTCTCTAGCATTATTACAAGAACTTTATGTATCACCCTAGAAAGTATCTAACTCCACTCATTTGCTGAGTTAATCTTCCATGAGTATAGTTATACAACGTTTTTAAAAACATGTGGAGTGGAATTTTTTTTCCAGTAATCTCTACATCCAACATGGGGCTCAAATTCAGGACCCAAGATCAAAAGTCACATGCTCTTCTGACCAAGTCAGGTGCCTCTAAAGGGGAAAATTTTTGAAGTGGAAAACCATTTACTTAAAACTCTTTACAATTCTTTCTTCTCTTAATATATTTCTCACTACATATGCAATTTCACAAATTGAGAATTGCTATTTAAAAAATTAATAATTATCATGGGACAAAAGCCATAGTCACTCCTCTACTGTGAATCATTCTAGTTTTACTAATCAATTTCCTTCCCATTTTGATAAATTCATAACAGTATACCATTTTGCTTGCCAATTTTCAATGACATCATAATTTTTTCCATTCGTTTCCATTTTTCCATTCATTTTATATATGCTTTTACATTGCTAAATCAAGTATAACATTGATACTAGATATGTAGCATCATGGGTAATGCATCATCTGGACTTTCCTAAAATCATTTCTGGAAATCAAGATTATGCTTCCATAAAAAAGTAGAATAAATTTAGTGCATTACATTTGTCTAGTTTTGAAGCAACTTGCCTAGTCTTCAATTTCCTTATCAACAGATTCATGAACGTAGAAAAAAAATCCCATTTCTCCAAAACTTATACTGCATGCTTTGAATTTTAGATCAGAAATTATAATTAAGTTCTGCAGCTCTGCACTTCATACCCTTCTCATGTAAAAAAAAAAAAAAGCCCAAATCAACATTTGTATGACTCAATTCTAGCTTTCTCAATCCTACATGCATAGTTATTAAAATGACCTAATTCTATATTGCATTTAAATATATGCTAACCAAATAATCTCCCAACCATCTTTTCCACCAAATTTGTACATTTATGTAATCTTTTCCTCTCTATTCCTGGGCAAACTATACAGTGGCCATTATTACTAAAATTTGGAAGCAATTTAAAAGGCCCTTACCTGGCTCATTTGAAAGATCATGGCAGCAACTTTTGATTGTGAAATAGCAATTCTAAATAGTCAATCTGAAGAAATTGTTATAAATGTGTAAAGGTAAAATCGTATTTGTTAAGTTTCTTATAAAGCAAAAAAATGGAAAACAATATAATGTACAACAGTAAAGGACTGATTACATAACATTATCTAGAATGGACTACTTTGGCTTAAAAGCAATTCAGTATAAGTAACACATGTAGAAAATCTAAGTTATAAAAAGTCTTAAGATTTTACACATAGGTACACATAGAGAAGCCAACAGTGGATTAAGGTAGTAGCAATACAATTTCTTCCCTTTAAACTTTTCTAGCTTTTCTGTAATAAACATGAATTGTGTTACCCTTTTAAAAAAGAAAAATATGTTTTATTTTCCCTTTTAAATAATAACAAATTCACAATTCCTCTCATCTCTTTTCTCTTAACTTCCATTTATTTGATGCCACTTCATTATGCTTGACCTTTAAAACTGAACCATTTCATTCCAAAATTTTTATTCACCCACATATTTAGCTTTTGTGACAACTGTATATGAAAGCCTGCAATAGGAACTGTATTTTTTCAGTATTCCATTGGCTCATATGAAAATGAGTCATCATTAAAAAAATCCCACAAAGGCACTGACTTTCACCAGTTTATTTTGCAGCACCTAGAGTAGTTCCCAACATAGAACATTCAATAAACAGTTGCTAAATTGAAGTTCCTTGTGGAATATTACACTAAATTAAGTATCTACGAAACTGTAAAAAAGTAAATGTGTAACTTTTATAAAAAGCTAGGAGTTCTGTAATTCTTTTTAAAACTTGAACTGAAAAACCCAACCTCCATAAAATGGTTTAGAAAGAATATTATACTGTCAGTCAATTTAGAATAACAATTTTATAAAATAGATTAAGGACTGACTAAAATGCTAATATGGAGTTTGAAAGTAGATTTTTCACGTGGCTTAGACAATTCCATGCAAATATCAAATCAATTTTTTCATTTATTCTCTTAAAAGTTTTTATTTCCAATGTAACACTGCTTCAAATAGCCACCTGAAAGATGAGAAATTGGGGCTCCGACGTGAGGTTTAAATAAGTAGACATAACTAACCAATTATAAATAAATAAGATTGAGACCTGAATCATCTTCTTCTATGATGGATATGTTCCAAAATTCAAACTCTGGTTCTATTTTTATGAGTTAAGTCCTACTTTAAAATTTTAAGTATTTATTATCTCCAAAATGTTTATAAAATAACCTAATAGGTACTTAAATTTTAAAACTTTTTTCCTTACTTCATAAGTTCCTAAGTGACTTTCTCTAAACAGGCCTATAAAGGCTTAAGAGAAGTATGCCCTATTTTTCTACAATATATATAGTTTGAAATGTTTGGCTTATGTTTTATATTTTATCTCCTCCAAATACATGTTTGTGAGGACATTTTCCAAAGTGATACCACCAAAAGTAAAGAATTAAGCTCAAGTTCTACATGGAACGCTGCCATTAAGGTTTCAGGGGACAAGAAAGAAGGATTATAGTGGCATTCTTGTTATACAAAACAGACCCCCACTGTGCTCACTTAAATGTAAAGAAAGCTGAAGGGGGAAAAAAGCTGAATAGGAAGCCCTGGATCAAGCTAATATTTTAGCTTATAAATGAAGTCTGGAAGGTCCTGTCATCTAATAAACAGATGGTCATTTTTCCCAGCGGATTCTAACACAGGTCTATTTTAGTCTGGGCTTTACATGACAGGCTAGTGCAGCTGTCAGATTATCAAAGTTTATGGCACATAAGAAGTAATAGGAAAGTAAGTTTCCTACTGCTCAGTCTCTAAGAAGCTGAACGGACAGCCCTTTTCTAACCACTACCTAAATCTAAGGGAGGACAGAAGCCTGGGACAGGACCATTCCTGCCCCACCCCCATGCCCTCATCCAACAAAATGCACACAGACAAGGCATAAAATAATGTAGGGATGGACTTCCAAATTGCTTCATTTGAAAACCCAGACTTTGTAAGTGTTTAGTTACCTCAACAATTGGGAAAACTAATTTTAAAATGTTTAATATTAAATAAATCAACAAGTTTTACGTTAAATAGTACAAATATAATCTATGTAATATAAAATTCACTTCGAAGTGATTTCCATAATTCTTAAAAGTGCCTTCATGGTTTTGATGCTTGTTTTTAATTAATAGCTCAAGAAAATTTATACTGTGAATCAAGATTATTCTTCACAAATATTTTATAGTCAAATCAATTTAAGGGGAAAAAGCAAGTAACTAGCAAAAGAAGTATACCCTTACAAAATCTTCTTAAAGGGGCACCTGAGTAGCTCAGTCATTAAGTATCTGCCTTCGGCTCAGGTCATGATCCCAGGGTCCTGGGATAGAACCCCTCGTCGGACTCCTTTCTCAACTCCCTAGCTGCTATACTGCCTACTTGTATGTTTGCTCTCTCTGTGTCAAATAAATTAATCAATTAAAACAAAATAAAAAATCTATTTAAAACTATTATCATTACCTTCGGGTATTTGAGTTTTCTCACGTCTTTTTTTTTTTTTTTAAAGATTTTATTTTATTTATTTGACAGACAGAGATCACAAGTAGGCAGAGAGGCAGGCAGAGAGAGAGAGGGAAGCAGGCTCCCCGCTGAGCAGAGAGCCTGATGCGGGACTCGATCCCAGGACCCTGGGATCATGACCTGAGCCGAAGGCAGCGGCTTAACCCACTGAGCCACCCAGGCGCCCTCTCACGTCTTTCTAATGTTGAGTTGCAGGAAATAGAAAGCTCAAGACATGTGAGAAAAATAACTTGTAAACATAAGATTTAAATGGGAAATTACAGGGTTGATCCACTAAATTAAAAGCTAAGCACAAAACATGTATTTGAAAGTAAAGTACTGAGAGCAAGTGAAGAACACCAAAAAAACAAAGAAAAATATTGGCTTTTCATCTCAGAGCATATTTATCATTTGTTCCAATTTGTCCCTGAGAAAAACATAAGCAATCAAGAGAATATACTATTTAACTTTTATGTCAAAATTACTTCAACTTTTAAATAGCAAATTGTGAAGAATCCCTTAACTCCCCTAATATATAATGTTTCTGCAAATAAGAAAAAGCAGAACAGAAAAATGTGGTAAGGGTATCATATCGGGGCTCAGAAAAAGAAATCCAAAGTCTTTAAACATGCAAACATGCTCAATCTCATTCATAAGAGAAATGCAAATTAACCACACAGAGATTATTTACCTATAAATACTGGCTAGAGTTTTAAAGTATAGTAATATATTGCATTAAGAGGATGTGAGGAAGTGAAGTTTTCCAAGGATTATCAATGGGATTTTAAATTGCTACCACCTCTGTGAAAGGGAACTTGGATATAGAAAATTAAAAAAAAATCCCACATACTCTTTGATCCAGCAACTCATCTAGAAACTTAATCTACAAAAATATTCACACAAATGGAAATGACATATAGAAAGACATTCAACGGGGGCTCCTGGGTGGCTCAGTGGGTTAAAGCCTCTGCCTTCGGTTCAGGTCATGATCTCAGAGTCCTGGGATCGAGCCCATATCGGGCTCTCTGCTCAGCGGGGAGCCTGCTTCCTCCTCTCTCTCTGCCTGCCTCTCTGCCTGCTTGTCATCTCTCTGTCAAATAAATAAGTAAAATCTTTACTTAAAAAAAAAAAAAAAAAAAAAAGGGGGCCACCTGGGTGGCTCGGGGGGTTAAAGCCTCTGCCTTTGGCTCAGGTCATGATCCCCCAGGGTCCTGGGATCAAGCCCCATATCAGGCTCTCTGCTCAGCAGGGAGCCTGCTTCCTCCTCTCTCTGCCTGCTTCTGGGCCTACTTGTGATCTCCATCTGTCAAATAAATAAATAAAATCTTAAAAAAAAAAAAAGATGTTCAGCGTTCAATGTGGTAATGTTCATATTACAAGAAGTCTGGGAAGAACCTAAATATCCCTCAGTAGAAGATGGGTTAAGCAAAAAAAGCACTTGTAAAAAGAATTACTTTTAAAATTCATTTTAAATAATTAAAAAAAAAAAGCAAGTGCAAAACATAAGAGGCAATTATTCATGTAAAAGTACAAGAGAAAAACATAGGCTGAATCTATTTCACTGAGAAGATGGGTGGCTCAAGGACAGGCAGATGAAAAACCTTTCACTGTAAGCCTTGTTAGTAACTTGGGAGTTTTGAACCATATTTTTAAAACCCTAAACAAACCCTCCAAATCTCTAAAAATGTACAAAAGACATGGGATATGTATTATGCACACAGAAATTAGTCTCCCTATTTCACTCATTTTTTTAAATTAAGTAAAGCCCTTCACCCAACATGGGGCTTGAACTCATGAACCCTGAGAACATGAGTTGGATGCTCTACCAACTGAGCCAGCCAGGCAGAAATTAGATGTATAATACTGTTTAACTATTTAACTAACATTATATTTTAAGACAAAGAATTACTTTCTCAACTTCCACTTACTAGAATTTAAGCATTTTAAAAAGAAATCTATCACGAACTGATAAAGTACAGAAGTATTACCATAAAAATTTAACTCATAATTTTCAAACATAAAAATGGTATTAACTAATGAAATAAAATACTGGTATAATTCAAGATTATTTAGAGTGTTTTATCAGGTATTAATAATACTTAACTACTATTGAAATGATTACAAATGGATAAAAATATGACTTAGAGTCAACACTTACACTGTTCTACACAAACTTTATAAGCTTCAGCACTAAAGCAATCAAATAAGATTTACCAAATTTATATGATAAACATAAAATTCATAATTGCCTTCTTTTTAAAAAATGAAACTAAAAATAAATATTAACTACAATTCTAATAAAGGCCCACTCAAGAGAACTTTCATTACAACAGAATGAATTTGGGGGAGAAAACTTATTAAGAAAACAAATATTCAGGGTAACCTCATGGATACTTACTTAAAATTCCTTATCATGTATTTAAGCTTGAGGAAACTATAATTGGAAATGTCCAAAAGTATGTATCTTTGACGATGCTTTTGTTGTTTTATTAATCTTGCCTAGAATTTCTTTCATCTCCATAAAGATTTTATTTCTGGATATAGAGCTTTGACAACTAGTTTCAGCAAATTGAAGTGCCAATTCCAATGTCTTCTGGCTTCCATTGCTGCTGTTGGGAAGTTGTTGATCAACTTGCCAATCCTTTGTTCATTTGTCTTTTTGTAGATAGCTGTTGCTGTGATTTTTCTGATCTTGTTTTCTATGGTTGCATTTTCATGTAACTATGTGGAAATTTTTATTATTATTATTATTACTTGGGATCCATTGAGCATCCTGAACTCTGGAAAATTAGTATTTAGCTCTTCAAATTGTGCTTCTGCCCAATCTCTCTTCTACTTCTGAAACTTCAATTAGACACATTTTCACTCTATGCTTTGTGGCTCTTAATCTCTCTCATATTTTCTATCTCATGGTCTCTTAGGCTCTAATCTGGATTCCTTCAAGTTTCTCTTCAGAGTGCCTAATCTGTTTCAACTCAATTCAACCTTAACTGAAGTCTTTGTTGATCTTTTTCTGCGTATGTGGTTTCCTTACATGCGGTTTTTAATAATTGAAACCCTTCTCCTTGGAAAAATATTTGTGGAGAAAAAAAAAATTTTTTAAATGGCTTTTGTGATGAAAGTACAATCTTCCAGAAAGGGTTTGAGTAAACTTACTGGTTTATGAAGAGCCTAAACTCAGACTGAGTCCACCCTACATTAATGGGGTTTTGTTTTGTTTTTGAACCACCCAAGAGTTGTTTATTTTAACCACAAATCCATTCAAAGGACAACTCTGCTGTATCCTATCAGGACTTCCCCATTCCTTTCTGGTCAGGATCATAGTAAATGTCCTCAGTCTCCTCTAAGTTAGGCTGATAGCACAGTTTTTTCTGGTTCACTCTCATCCTGAGTATTACCTACACAGTTTTAAAGGGGAAGAATATTTTGAGCAGACTTGGGCTCCGATTTTTGTTGCCTGAGCCCTTGGAAGCATTAACAGTTGCAGCTTGTGTTCTCCCAGTGTGGCAAAGATTCTCAGGGTAAAAACAACTGAGGTATTTTGCTTATCTCCCAGTGTTCCTATTTTTGTTTTTCTGTGTTTGTTTTGAAATTAGTTTTGGCCTGGCAAATCCTTACTATCAGTTCTTCCAGTAGGCTTTTATCAAATTCAGTCCTGCAGTCTTAGTTGCTTTCAGTGAGAGTTGATCTGAGTAACGAAGTTCACCATACTACCCAAATCTTCAATGTTTCATACTATTTAGCTTTCAAAAACCTTGGGGAAAAAAATTGTACACAAACTATCTTGAAAAGTAACTTAAAACTTTAAAATCCAATGTTCACCGATACACTGAATCCCAAAGTTTAAAAAAAAAATAGAATTAAACAAACCATATATTACAGAATTCCCAATTTAGTTCTCTGAAACACTAGATGAATCCAGCAATTTGAGTTTAAGGTTTGCTATGCCCAAGTAAGTGAAGCTTGGGTGAAAATCTCAAGAACAAAAAGTAAAATGATAACTAATATTTAACACAGAATTCTACAGCCTTTTTTTTTTTTTAAAGATGAAAGCTAGGGTAATCTTATATTTGTCTTTAAAAATAAATCTATATAAAGTTGTTTATGTATTAAAAGGCCTTTATATATTTCAATATTTAATATTTTAATATAGTATTTTAGTTTTTGCAAAAAGAATTCCCACTCGTCAATCAGATGCTGGCATTGTGTACATATATATTAGTCACAGTTGTGAAAGAGGGTGGGGAGTTAGAATGTCTATGCTTTACTAATTTGACAGAACCACCTGTGAAATCTCATAAATCAACATGTGAAAACTCAAGTTTTAATCATATATATACATACAAATATCTCAGAAATTTCACTCCAATATAATACTGCCAAAACTTTATTTTAACTTGCCAGGAACTTATTTTATACCAAGTTTTAAAGTTTTATCTGCAACTATTTCAGAACTACAAGCAATTTTTAAAAGTTACTTCAAAATGGTTAGGTCAATTAGTAATACCCTTTAAATTGGGTAATTCTTTAAAAACACTTTTGTGTCATACATCAAGATAATTCTAAACAGCAGTAAAGCTTAATCTATGATACCTAATCATCTCAGGCTATCAGACAAAAACATTTCCTTTGCATCTTAGATAAACTAGAAGAACACCTTTTTTAACCTGTTAACAGTAAAGCTATTAGATGTTTAATTTTATAAAAAAGGATACATTTTGCCATAAATTGGTACCATACTCTGATTCTTAGAAATTAAAATTCAAGGGGCACCTGGGTGGTTCAGTTGGTTCAAGTATCTGCCTTCAGCTCAGGTCATGATCCCAGACTCCTGGGATAGGGCCCACATTGGGCTCCCTGCTCAGGAGAGTCTGCTTCTCCCTCTCTCTCTACCTCTTCCCCCAAAACTTGTGCTCACTCTAATAAATAAAATCTTTTTAAAAATTGAAATTCAAGTTGTAAAACAATATGATCTCAATTTTACTTCCCACTGCAATTTTTCATCCAACCAAGTACCACTGTATGTCAAGCATCATTCTCAGTTCCTGAAACCTAACAGAGTACAAAGGAGAAATTATAAACACAGTAAGTATTATAGCTGAAAAAAAATAGAGTTAAGATTTGAATTTTGATGAGTTGGGAAAGAGGTGGCAAGTTTCATTCAGTAGCCATAGCCGATCTCTCAGTGAAGATAACACTTTTTCTTGCAGATTTGAAGAACGCAAAAGATTTACTTAAGCAGCTATATCTTTAGAGCTGACAACAGAGCTAATTTGTAAAGAAAAGCCTGGAGGTGGGAATATGTCTAGAACATTTAAGGAGGCTAGTGTGACTGATGAAGAGACTTTAATACATGAGTTATCTACCATACAATTATCAAGCACAAAATTTTATACTGAATCTGGTATCCCAGTATTTATCCCTCATATAGACTAATTAAAAACTAATCAACCTATCTGCATTTGACTAATACCTGATGTTTAAACAAAATTTACAGATATGAACTCAGTTAAAATGTACAAATTTTGTTATTGCTATACCAAATTCCACTTGGACGAGAGCCCTGATTATTGTAATGGTTTTGAAGGTTCCAGAAAGCAGCCAAACCCAATCAAGAACCAGACTCACTAATTCAGTGTTCAAAGATGCAGTATAACCCTTAATTACTCTTACAGTTATAGAAACACTATTTCATGCAATCCCATTCTAAAATGGGGCGCCTGGGTGGCTCAGTCGTTAAGCGGCTGCCTCTGGCTCGGGTCATGATCCCAGGGTCCTAGGATTGAGCCCCACATCGGGCTCCCTGCTTAGCAGGAAGCCTGCTTCTCCCTCTCCCACTTCCTGTGCTTGTGTTCCCTCTCTCGCTCTCTAATAAATAAATAATATCTTTAAAAATATAGATAGATCATTATCACATCAATATAATTATTAATACTTCCCCCCTTATTAATTTAACATACTGCTGTAAATAGACAATACTCCCACCCTAATAATTTTTGGACTTTAAGAAAATTTGAAAACTTAGAAACTGGCACAGCTTTACCAAAAATAGGTTTGGAAACCAGCTGTTTTGCTTTTTTCTTAATTTTAGCCAGTCTATGTATTCCAAAAATATTCACAAGACATCAGGACATGAATTCCAGGGTTTTCCTCAAAATAAGTTTCAGTAAGGGTAAGTGGCATTTAAAAATCTTGGTTAAATGTCCCTTTGGTTCAACTGTCCCTTTTAGTGCACACTTGCACATTAAACTCCATGTTTAACCAAACTGAGGTAGTAAAGTCTCAAATTTCTTTCATTAACAGTTTATAAAACGAATAAAAATCTTTTTTCCTGTGCATAAGTCAATCTAGAAATTCTATGTTACTGAATAAGCTAGAGACTGGTATGTGGTATCCTAGGACTGGCATTTAGTAAAAACATTTTTACTTATGGTGTAAACTTCTAGGAACCAAACTGATTAAAGCAAGCACTCAGGGGCGTCTGGGTGGCTCAGTGGCTTAAAGCCTCTGCCTTCGGCTCAGGTCATGATCCCAGGGTCCTGGGATCCAGTCTCGCATAGGTTTCTCTGCTCAGCAGTGAGCCTGCTTCCTCCTCTCTCTGCCTGCTTCTCTGCCTACTTGTGATCTCCGTCTGTCAAACAAATAAAATCTTAAAAAAAAAAAAAAAGGCAACCGCTCAGATTTTACCTACCTATAAAAAAAATAACTAGTTTCTACCTTTGAAAAGGCTTTTTTCTCCCTGCAAAAGAACATTTGGCCAATTGTTACATTTTCCTCAAGCTATCTGAAGACTATTTCAGGGAATAAAAGGTCTCATAGCTTCTTAAATTCTCTTAAGTCTGAAATGCCAAGTAAAAATTAAATGAAACCAAAAGAGGATTTCTAACCAACATGTATCTTTCTTTGAAAAGTGAAAAGGAAACTTCCACTCAGTTAACATCTACATTTATGTAGGCATGACTTAAAACAAGAACCCAGAATTATGTTCTCTCAACTTGCTGTTTTCCTAGAGCAAAATTACATTCACCTTACTATTTTAGCCATTAAAGTTTTAGACATTCAGGCTTTTCCCTCCAGTTCTATTTTCTAAAAGCTTGGGTGCAATTATTAACTATAGAGCTCATATTTTTATGTAACTAAGAAATACTTCAAGTAATGGTCGTAAGTCATCTGGTCATCTGTTTGAAATAGTGGGAAGGACTAGAAGTGAAATTCAGCTTACCAAGTATCAAGCTGTTTCAACTGCTCAAATAAAGCAATGTTCTTTTTTTTCTTGCCTCTGTTGAGGCCTCAGCACTAGTGGTTCCCTTTGCAGGGACTCACAAATTTCAGGCCTGTTTAGAAATCTTGCTGTTTTACATCTCCTGGACCAACCTCCCATATTGTTTTCTCTATCACAGCACCTATCAGCCATATTGTTTCTCTACAACAAACTATAATAAACTTGTTCACTGAGATGTTCATAGCATGTTGGTGTCTAGCATCCATTTATGCTAGAATTAACTTGAAAGTTAATTCCCCCATCTTCTCCTGATACATGAAGTGAAAGTAGGACCTGAAATAACATATTTTCATGTATTTTGTCAATAGCCAAATAAAAACCTATGAAAATGTGCCCAGTGACTTTCTGAGAATCTGTAAATTCAATAGTCAATTGTACTACAGAAAAAGAGTATAAGACTTTGGGAAATTTTAATGAATATAACCCAGGCAAATATATCAATAGACATCTGTTAAGTCTTCATTCTAGTCAACATCCACTGATTCAGGGAACTTTTAAAGAACCCACATATAAAAATACTTGCCAAAGGGTTTGCTAATAAAATTCTGCATCTTTTAATCTGCACATCATTTCCTAGAAGTTAAGCTACAGTTACACTTTTCTCCCTATTCAGAAAAGATTAGAATAAACATCACTGTATACGCTGAAATGAATTTCTACAGTTCTTCAATTAAGAGAAATTTAAAACTGCAAAATTATTTTATAGGCAAATAATTTGAATTTTTACATTTCATAGATTTATTTAGGATCAACTGAGCAGTATAAGATGAAAAACAAGATATTACAGTATTCAGTGACATAGACTGGAGATGTACTCAAAAATATTTAACCTTCTAAGTCTGATAAACTATAGGTTACCAATAAATGGAAATATTGGCCCAGTTTCAGTAACTATGACTTTCCCATTAACTACAGAAGTTAAGATTCTCGGCATCCCTGGGTGCCTCAGTCATTAAGCATCTGCCTTGGGCTCCGGTCAAGATCCCTGGGTCCTGGGATTGAGCCCTGCATCCGGCTCCCTGTTCAGCAGGAAGCCTGCTTCTCCCTCTCCTACTCCCCCTGCTTATGTTCCCTCTGTCTCTGTCAAATAAAACCTTTTTAAAAAGAAAGTTAAAAAAGAAAAGTTTTGTAACTTTTAAAAAGAGCACTAAATGTTGTGCCCCTCTGACTTCGATTTTTCATGAGGTCCCCCCCCATAATTTCAAGTAATTTAAAGATTTCCCCTCCAAAAATACCCACATACACACACAAACACACACACACACACAAATAAAATAGTCTATCCTGCCAGAAAGACTTATTTTGCAAGACTTCTACACTTCTATGAAAACAAAGGTTAACTGTATAGTAAGCAGATATTCAAAGGCTAATATTCTTCACTAAATCCTATATTCTGGTCTTGATTTAAGACAATTCCATCTTAATAAAACTCACTGCTCATTAAGTAGAAAGTAAAATGTACTATTCTCATATTAATGTTGAATATAGTTTTAAAGACCACGTCCTTACAAATTAAAAGTCCAGAATTAGTAAGATTTCTGTTAGTGTTCAGAATTCCCTTGTTATCTGAAATTTTATCAAAATACATAAGGTTAAACTTTTTTAAATCTGTGAAAGGTAAAAAAACATAGCGTAACAAAGCAGAATTTTAGAAGATGTTACAAACCATAAGATGAAGCTGCATGGAAGTTACTATTCATGCTAACTTCTAAAACACTTAACAAATGTATGTGGTTGGTGAGTGGCTATACATAATCTATTTTTCAAAGAACTAGTTGCTCAAACCCAAGAATTAGAACACTTGACTATAAACCTCTTTCCCACTTTAAACATGAGTTTTGTTGATGCTAACAAAGTTGTTTAAATAATCTAAATCTCAGAAAAGCTGGTCATCTGAAAAAAAAAGAAAAAAAAAGGAGGGGTAACACACACATACCTCAAAAGGTAAACTGTGGTTAATCAAATATCCCATATAAAGTACTAAACACAATGCCAGAATATATTAAAATAACAATAATTTGAGCTATTACCATTGAGGACAGTAATAAGATAAAGGAAAAATCACTATAGTAAGATACAACTGAAAATCAACTATGAATTTTTAAAATGTAACTTGAACTCTTTACTTCTAAAAATCTGCTCTGGAAAAACCTTTCACCTCCAAAAGTATCTTCATTAGGTAATGTCCACAGATTTTTTCCATAAAAGTAGTTTTGCAGAACTATAACGAAAATATAAATGAAAAAACATTTGCTTACATTTAAGAACTCCAGTTCAATTCCATGCATATTTTAGGTAAGAACCGCAAAACCTTTGGGTTATAGCAAATGTATTTAAATTTAGAAAATAAGTCGCCTCTTGGTAAAAATATAAAAAACTCCCAACTTACTAACATTACATATCTAGAAGAGTTAATGGGACTTTGCCATTTTTATATAGATTATTGGAACGAATACTTGAATTCACATTAGTCTTTCCTATTCAGATAAAGAAGAGATGGATCGGAGAAATGGAAAAACTGTGTGGTAAATTTAACTTAAACACAAAGCACAGAAGAAAAAAGGACCATTATCGGGGCAGCTGGGTGGTTCAGTCAGTTAAGCAACAGGACTCTTGGTTTCAGTTCAGGTCATGACCTCAAGGGTTGTGAGTACAAGCCCCACGTCGAATCCACAATGAGCACGGAGCCTGCTTGAGACTCTCTCTCCCTGTTTCCCCACCCCCTGTTCACATGCATGTTCTCCCTTAAGAAAAAGAAAGTTTAAAAGTTGGAACACTGGACGCCTGGGTGGCTCAGTTGGTTGAGCGACTGCCTTCAGCTCAGGTCATGATCCTGGAGTCCCAGGATCAAGTCCTGCATCAGGCTCCCAGCTCCATGGGGAGTCTGCATCTCCCTCTGACCTTCTCCTCGCTCATGTTGTCTCTCACTGTCTCTCTCTCAAACAAATAAATAAAATCTTAAAATAAATAAATACATAAATAAATAAATAAATAAAAATTGGAACACCGTAAGGGGAAAATTCAAATAATCTTATCTATCACAGAAACAGGGAATTTTAGGAAAAAAATCCTAGGACAGCTGAAAAATGTAAACATAAGCTGCATATTAACTTGTATTAGAACACTAGTGTTCTTTTTCAGTATGATAATGGTATTGTGGTTATGCAGTAAAATATTTTTTATATAAACAGAGAAAGATAAAGCCTGTATGCCAAAACATAACATCCAGTCAAGGTAGAAGGTCTATAGGTATTTAATATTCATGTTATTCTTTCAGTTTTTCTATTTTAGAATTTTCATAATAAAAGCCTGAAAAGGGAAGCATACCCAGCTGGTTCTGTCAACTCTTGATCTTTGAGTCATGGGCTGAGTCCCACATTGGGCATGGAGTGTACCTACTTAAAAATAAATAACCTGGGGCATCTGGATGGCTCAGTGGGTTAAAGCCTCTGCCTTCAGCTCAGGTCATGATCCCAGGGTCCTGGGATTCCGCCCGCATCCGGCTCTCTGCCTGCTTCTCAGTGTACTTGTGATCTGTCTGTCAAGTAAATAAATAAAATCTTTCAAAATAAACAAATAAATAACCTGAACCTTCTTATAAATAAACAATGGAAGAGCTTAAAGTACAAAATCCTAGTCCATCGGATTTCAAATTCTGTGCCATTTCTGTTTCTCCATACTACCCTTTATAACTACAAATCTCCCACATTTCTTTCAAGAAATGACCAATTCTTCAAACATCTTTTCTGCACTACCAAAAATTGACAATGCCACTGTTGCAGTAACAGATAATCAGGAATAAATGTACTACTGCAGTTGAGACACAAAGCAAATAACCACCCCTACAATTAAAGGACTGTGTTGCAGACACCTATATGTAAGTTCTTTTGACTTGGAATGTATGTTCTTTAAATGTAAATCTCACTCTTCTGTGAACTCACCCATTCAAATTTATAATCAAACAGCCAGCTTTTAGGAAAATACCACTTCTATTGTTTAAGCGATCTTTAATTGCTAAAAGAGAAATTATTTCCTTTAAAGTGTTAGCTTTCCAAATTTGTGCCTCAAGCAGTAAAGAAATTATTTAAGTACTTTAAGAATATAGCATTTGCAAACACAATGAAATACTTATCTAGAAACTTTTCATTCTTTTCTAGACTTTTTAAACTCACTTCCTAACCTGTTTTAAAGCCAAAGACCTGATGATTTAAAAATATATATATATATATTCTTATTTGAAATAACTTGCCATTTGGCTAATAAATCAGTAAGATACTAATTTTCTGTGGCCTACAGTGATTCTCATAGAACTAGTTAAGTTTTTATAAACCTAAGAATTGAGGAGCAAATGTTATCTTCCCCATGTGATTTATGACAGAATTTAAAGGCATTACTGAGAGTATGAGATATGAGATTTAGAAAACTTGCTAATCACAAACCACTGAAATCCTGTAAATCATTTTTTCTAACTCACTAACTACTGTTTAAAAGAAAAAAACGTGGAGGGGAGTCTTGGTTAAGCGTCTGCCTTCAGCTCAGATCCCAGCATCCTGGGGTCCAGCCCTGCATCAGGCTCCCTGCTTAGCAGGGAAGCCTGTTTCTCCCTCTCCCAGCTCATGTCTCTCTTTCTCAAATAACAAAATCTTTAAAAATTAAAACGTTGCTATTTAAAAAAAAATGTGGAAGCAAGTAAAGAAAAGCTGGCACTCTCCAACAGTTCTCAAATATACTCGAAGTTTGAGTCTATTGAATAGAGTACCTACTTACACTCAACAATAAAAACACACACACAAAAAAACTAGATAATCTGTCAGAAGAAAAACATCAATGATTCCTGACAAAACTGTTTAAAATTTCCAAATGAAGTGGGTGGTTGCTGGATGAGAAACAGGAGTTTTACAGTCGTAGTATATCCCCATTATTTTATTAATGACGAAAGGAGAAATAGTGACTATACAATGGAGAAAATGGTCAGCATGGACATCACCGGTAAGAACATGTACCTCTGGATGAGATAGTGAGGACACACAATTATTTACAGCTTCTCAGCTATAATGTATATAACCTGAATCTGATGAGGAAATACCAAAGCTAAAGTTGAAGAACAGTTCAACATCAAAAGAGACTAAAGAGGAATGACAATTATGTATAGTAACTTTGAAGATGGTAATCTCACTAGGAAATTGCTATAAAGGGCATGATTAGAACAGTAATAAAAGTAGAACATGGACTATAGATTAAAGTTTGATTAATGATAGGGTTCCAGAATTTTTAAATGTTTATATATGAGATCTGTTATTAGAAAATACACCAAAATGGGGCACTTGGGTGGGTTAAGCAACCAATTCTTGACTTGGGCTCAGGTTATGTCACGCCCAGCATGGAGCCTCCTTGAGATTCTTTCTCTCCCTCTGTCTGCCCCTCCCTGCCTCTTATAAAAAAAAGAGAAAAGAAAATACACTGAAGTATTAAAGGTTGTGAAGTATGCAACCCAACCTCCTATGGTTCAAGGAAAAAGAGGATTGATAAAGCATGTCAAATGTTGAAAACTGGCCAATCAGGGCAAAGCATGTGTAAGAGTTCTTGTATTATCCTTAAACTCTCCTCTAAGTTTAAAGTATTTTCAAAAAACAAGTTAAAAAAGCAAAACGGCAGTTTACAACCGATAAAAGCAAAGCTCTTACTATTCAACCCATAATAAAGCTGATTAAATCACGAAATCCCCAGTGACTGGCATGCAATTTGAATCTTCCACTCTAAATGATAATCTAAATAGTGATGTTTATGCATTTTCTCACCTAACGTATCCTAATTAGGAGAACAAAACCCCAAGAAATCACTTATTAAATGAGTTAAATAATAGTTTAAAAAATGGTAGTAGTTGTGGGGCACCTGGGTGGCTCAGTGGGTTAATCCGCTACCTTCAGCTCAGGTCATGATCTCAGAGTCCTGGGATCGAGTTCCGCATCGGGCTCTCTGCTCGGCAGGGAGCCTGCTTCCTCCTTTCTCTCGCTCTCTCTGCCTGCCTCTCTGCCTACTTGTGATGTCTCTCTGTCAAATAAATAAATAAATAATCTTTGAAAAAAAAAATGGTAGTAGTTGTTAAAATAAATGTACAGATAGTACAGGAAAGTTTTTTTTGTTGACAATCTTCCCCCAAATACTTTTAAGCTCCCTCCTACAATATTGTCTAACACTTTCATGAGATAGTTTGTTAAGGTAATGAGATTTTGACATTAAAGTTTAATGAAATTTAGGTATTACTTCAGCTCTTCTACAAGTATCATTGATGCAAAAATTCTCAATTTTAAGATGAAAAGAACCAACTCTCCTAAGGACAGCTAGAGACTGGAAATAATAAAATTACTATTTTTTAAAAAGGCTTATTTGATTTAAAAGCTACCAAAAGCCACTGAGGGAAAAAGTTTTTTTAAAATAAGGAAACAGTTAAAAATGGTTAAGAAACAATACATTCCTGTGTAGTGAAAAATCCAGAAACCTTACTACAAAAATAGCTAGAAATAATGACCAGTTCTTTGTTGGAACACTCCATTTCCCAACCTCCCCCCACCAAAGAATAAGTGAGTAGTATATATAGTCACGTACTAATTAAATGCATGGATATTGGTTAATAATATGAAAATAGTAAGATGTGGTGGTGTTCTTGTTTAAAGACTCTCAAGGGTTAAGGGTTATTTATCAAAACAAAACAAAACACAAAAAAACAACCTGCAGTGATTTTAAGCCATACTCTCCAGCTAAAGTGGTCCTCTCTAAACACATGGGATTCAAGAGTTTGTTACTTAAATGATTATACTATCTTAAACAAGTTTACAGAGTTAGAAAATTGGGTTTCAAACCCACAGATTAAGTCAGCAACTACAAAACTGTCGAAGTTCATTAATAACAACCACAACCCTGCCTGCCGATCTAAAAAAATAGTTCACCATACTGTCGGGAATACTACCAAGTACACAACAGACACTTCTAAGATTACTTCTAGATTGATTATATATTGAGTGATTTATCACAGTGTAGTCAAAAGAGCAAGCCAGGAGACTAATGAATCACATTATAGTTCAAATACAGGTAGTATTCTGTGAGGTATGAAACGTACTCACAGCAATAAGATTCAATCATTGCCTTTTTAAGCCTCAATTCCCCAAACTAGATGCCAGAACACCTGAGTTTCCACCTGCCCATCCTGTGGAGACTGAGTCAGCATTAATGGTATGCTAATTGCCAAACCTGCAGGGTTTAAAAGTTTCCCAGGTGATCCTATAACACTGTAGTTTCTAAACTTTTCTTCTAAGGAATAATATCTTGATTTATTTCACTCACATACGAGTTGGCTAAACTAATTCATCTTATCTTCCAGCTATGAATTATGGATTTAAACTTAATGTCCTCTTGGGGTTTAAATATCCAATACTTGCATATTCAGTTTGTTGAATAAAAATTTTTTTCAAGAAAATCATAATCGCAAAAGGGTCAATACTCTTTTTTTCTTAAAATTCAACATGAAAGTTACAGAAAATGTTCCCATTACCAGATTCTTCCCCTTGGTACAATGTGAGGTTATGGGTATTAATATGGTGGGTATCATTTTACAAGATATGTATGTACTGAATCTTTATGTTGCATACCTTAAACTTATGCAGTATTATATGCCAATTATGTCTCCACACAACTGGAAGAGAAAAAAAGACTATTCCCCATACAGACATATGTAAAGACGAACAATATTATCTGCATATGCTAAAACTAAAATTTTGTATTAAAAAAAGGTCATAATTGAACACATTCTATCACATAAATAAAAGTATTAGAAAGCTTAAAAAAAGCTTTGGGACTATTCTATTGGCCTTAATATATTTCAAAGCATTATTTCAAAACTACATTTCAATCCTGTCTTTGACATTAGATTTTTGTTTTGATTTAGATCACTCAGTATTACCAAATTGAAAATTTTTCCTTGTGGGGTGAGGGGGGTCACATGGGTCTCCTAGCATACAAGTTGGTAAAACTTACCCCAGGTTATGCTTCCCTGAGCCTTAGAAAAGTCGTTTAGTTTCTCAACAAGTTGTATTCAAAGCAAATATTCACAGTTTTGTTGAAACTGCTGTGGATTCTGAGTATGTGGGGGAAAAAATTTATACAGACTTCAATTTATGCCATTACATCAACCAACTGTTTTCTGTTCCAAAGTTGCTAAGAGCACAACTGTTTAGTAATAAAAATTAAAGTTTAAAAAGTTAATTATTTACAAGCAAATACATGCATTCTTGTTCACATTTCAAAATACAGCTTTTTAATAGACATCACCAGTGTATTTTAGAAATCTTCAGTTCTTGGAAGTGCCTTGAACCAGACTCATTCAAAAAGGAAGAGCTGTTTGCAAGTTGAAAGCACAAACTAAACAAAAACAATAAACCCATTAGAAAATACCTGAGCCTTTGGCTTCAAGAGGTCTTTTTGCTTTTTAAGAGAAAGTCAATTAATTGCCACCTGGTTTCCTTATGCTCAAGTTAGAACCAAAAATGCAGAGCACCCTCAAAAGGCTTTTCTGTTAGGATTAGTTGTATTTCCAGTTATAGAGATTTTACTCTACAATATTAGAAAGGACTTATGTGTGTTTATTCATGGATACCATGATGCAGCATAATTTTAATTAATACCTCTTGGAATAGGGGAAGTGGGTCATATACCAAAATAGTCCCCTAAGATCTTGTATGATGCCCCACACTTGAAAAAAAATAACACTATTAGGTACTATATATTAAGTATTGTTATTCCACAAATGCCCAAGAAATTTAGGCTAGAGCATTATCCACAGGGAACTACAACTGCATTGACCAAATAGTCCTTTTTGTTCCATAAATTTTAGAGTATGTGTGCTTTTTATTAAAATCTGGTTAGAGATGCTTTTTCCATTTTCAGAATATACCATAAATCTTATTACACAAAATAAAGTAGAATATAAATAAGTTGGGTTAAAAATTTGAGTCTTTTCCAGAGGAAAAAAGATGAGCATTGCATTTTCAATGTTTATCAGTGACTTCAAAGATTGTAATTTTGCTTTATGAAGTGGAGAAATAGAAATATACAAGCAATTAGGTTCATTAGTACAAGGTTTTGCTTGAAAATAAATCACTACATTCCACATAAGATACTAAACTATCTAGAAGATAAATAGAAAATAAGATTTTTAAGAAAAGAAATATTATCTAAATTAACTATATCTTTCTGCAAAGTAGTTTTATTATACATTGCCTGGGTAAACAGAAAAGGCCTCAAGGGAACAACAACAACAAAAATGTATAGATCAAGTTAGTATCAGTGAGAAACCTAAACATCTATGCTACAATACTGGAAGGGAATATGGACGAGTAAGTTCAATAAAACCCGAAATAAAAGTTTGCTACACCTAATAGTAAACACACAAATAACTTCTTTGTTTTAAAAATAGTATGTAATTATTTAAAGCACTTTCGGATATATGATCACTCAGTTCTGTGTTTGCAAATCATTCCTGTTTTTGTTTTTTTTTTTTTAACACCCCTACACTACATTTATACATGCATTTGAGAAACTAAAGGTTAAAGATCACGTCGTGGTTTAGAGTACAATCTGAATAATCACACAGACATGGACCAACATTTATTACAAACAGGAAAAGAGCAGATCTATAAGAAAAGAGTACAGGTTTTTTAAAAAAGAGATTGCAAGCTGAAGTATAGAAAAGAAATTATAACCTATATGATAAAGCAATAATTTTATCTGCATTAAAAAAAATCACATTGCTCAGGATATACAAAACATGATTAACAGTAGTTTGAACTGCTACTTAGAGGAATTAAAACAGTATTGACAGTGGAGAAGTTTATTTCAATTTAGGTCACTCATGTTCCATGCTGAGTTCACTTCCATTTTCCAAGAGGAAAGGTATTTTTAAGAGTCATTTTTTCCCAAGTAGAAAGGTTATTTCGAAAAACTGAAATGTATACTTTACAACCCATTTATAAGGATTCAGTTTTTAAAATCTTTTAAATAAAAAGCAATCAATTCTCTACATACTTTTATTAAAGAATTACAGCTTTCACAGATAGCAAAATACATTGTTGCTATTACCAACAGCATTACCTTCTTCATTTCTCCTTCAGCTACCAATAAAAATCATCACCCTTTTGTAGGAAAATTTCTTATGAATGTGGCCCAATTCAAAACAAATTACTTCTACCAGTAAAATATTGTATCTTACGTGTTGTCACACTGATTACCTAGCTACATGAAAAGCTACAGAAACCACAAGCAGGAAAAAAGAACTTCAAAAAGAATATGGCAAAACCATAAAATGTTCTCAACTTTGTAATTTAGTAACCCTTCGGACTACTCCAAAAAGCACTGAGGCTCTGACTGGGTATTCCACTTATATCTGATGTTTCTATACAATTAACATATGAAACACCAAAGTAATTTGGCCTAATTCTGAATTTATGTAATTATAAGAAGTACATAGATGTTGGTCCTAAATGTCCTTTCATTAGACACAGAGAATTTTATCTCCAACAATTTCTATGCTTTAGCAAAAAAAAACTAAAAGTAGGTAACAAGCTAGCCTTTTAATTTTACACAAGTAGCTAGGTACTGCAGGTGCCACTGAAGAAAAAAGCTGATACACTGGCAAATATGAAAAATACCAGATTAGTGTCATTAGCTTCTTCACTAAAAATTACTTATATTATACTCTCATTTGCAACTGATGCTGAGGTTTCAAATTTAAAAGCAAAAAACCCAAAAAACCACTTTTTGCTACTTTGTTCTGAAGATTTACAAATTTCTTTGCAGAAGCAAAATTATCTCGTTATCAGTGATGTATGTATTTTCATTTGAAAAGAACTAAATGTATTAGGACTCATATGCAGTGGTTTGGCTGACCATAAATAAATGAAACATATTTTTCCCGCCATGAAGTACCGAGTTACAACGAATGTATTAAAAAAAACTTTATTTTCTTGAGAGTGCATACAAAGATGTTATGTAAACGCTGTTAGTATTACCTTTAATGTGAAAACATTTCTTATTACTTCAGATTTTACTGTTTTATAAAAAGGTCATGTGTCTCCAGAAACATTAAAGGCCACAATGGGTGTTATGACCAAAGAATATTTTAGCCTCTTACAGGCTAAACAAAGTACAAAATGTGAAAATAAAAAAATAAAGAGCAAATCAGGAAAGAGAAAAACACAGCATTTATGAATCAGCAATTTAACATTTTAATTCCTAAACCAAAAATGTCAATTTTACAAAACACACATTAATATATATTCTTCACCATTTTTCTCAAAAGATGTTTTATACATACATTCATATTTGTGTGTATATGTGTGTGAAATAACTGCAAATATTACCAATTAAATAAATTGGGCAACTGCTAGCAGCTCTGAAACAGTAAATGGAATGAGCTTGTTATGTAGACAATTTTCAGCCCCCTGAAATAACATCTGGTCTTAGGATTCTTTTTTAGAATGCAGTTGGTATTTTAGCTAGGAAATGGGAGAAACATAGTGTGTTCATACTCAAAGAATGGAGTATCTAACTGCCTATTTCAGTTTAACTTATGCTATAATAAAATGCATGAGTAAATACCTGAACATTTGAGAAATTTCTAAAACTAAAGGAAGTACTGTTTCATTATACAAAAACTATTATGTATCAATTATGTTCATTTCTGATGAGTTTGCATATAAGCTAATGTGTTTGTGAAATCAAACTGGAATGCAGACCAAGTACAGGTGATCCAGGTTCCTTGCTTTAATCAGTATTACAAAGCAGCACTGGGTTCAGCATACTTCAGACAGGCCTACTCACTCACCTGGTGAATTCCACGCCAGTCTACTCTGATGATTAAATATATTAAGGAAAGAAATGGTCCCAAAGGATAAGTGATGAAACCTTAAGGATATGGTCTTGGGCTAAAACCACAACCAAACTCCATGTAAGGTACAATCTCTCACACATACAAACACACACATCACATACACAACCACACACAAAAAATGTCACACACACACACACACACACGCGCACACAATATGTTCCTGCTATTGTCCAGTAATTCCCTCCCACTCCCAAAGTAATACACTATAAACTACAGCACAAATACAGCAAGTACACTGTAGCCTCAGTTAAAACTGGGTGTTGGTTGGTTCCATTATGAGAAGCACATCACAGGTGGCACTGTGTTGTGAAGTCTGTTTAGTACTACTGGTGACTAACGCGCTCTGAATAGGTCCAAAAGAGAACCATATATTACCAAATTTTAGTCATTATGGAAAATGTTATGAGGCTGCAGTGTATTTGATAATGCTGAGAATTTAGATTACAAAATTAACATTCAAAATAAGAATACTTCATAGTATAAGTTATAAAGAGAAATGGATAGAATTTTCACTGTAATGTGGATACCACTCCCATCTCACCCCTTCCATCCCAATAAATTATAACCTGAAAGATGATTACTTGGTGCCACTGGTATCAATACATTAACGCTTTATTATCATCTTGACTGCTAATTCCAGTTGTCAAAAATGAACATCTCCCTTCTAATCATAATCAAGAATGAAGACCTTACTCTTTAAAATAAACATGCCTGATGTAAAATTTTAAGACAGTTAGAAAGCAAGAAAAAGAAAGAAGTATCACTGGGTAAATTATGATTACACATATTTGAATCACATTAGCTTATTCCTGAATAATGTAAACTTTATCCTATTAAAAAACCTTATCTTTAAATTACCAAAATGCTTACATTTATTGACAAACCATGCATTTTCACAAAAACCTGAGATAATTTTTCACCTAATGTTTCATTTTACCACTCAATATACCCTATGAAACTAAGTTAATATTTCTGTATTTTCTTATAATACCATTCATATTAGTTTGTAAGTAGGAATAAAAAGAAAGGAGTTCTAAATAAATGACACAGGAGGCAATAAATTGACACATGACAAGTAAATAAAAGGCTAAAGCACTCCAATACCATTGAAACTGTTTTAATGTTGTTGCAACTCCAAAATGCAACAATCATCAGCTTGTAAAGACCCAAATTTCAAAAATTCACTTTAATTACTCCTTCAAACCTATTTTACAAAATAAAGGCAAGAGACATTTAAATCCTCCTTGTCCTAGTTGTGCTATCTATGTTCCTAACTTGTTTTCTATCACTCTAGTGTATGCTGCAATTCCCATCAGATGCTATATAAGAAAAAATAAAATAAAATATTAACCTCTGCTTCAATGTATAGTTTCCAGAATCTGCCAGAACTGGGGAACTGGGCAACAAGGCGTTCATAAGTCTTCCGTGCTTTGTCTATAGGTTGATTCTAAAATTGAAAACCAATAAACAGCATTTACAATGTTAAGATTATGAAAATATTATTTACTGCAGAACCAAGTAGTGTGATTGGACCCATAGAGAAGGAAATGTAATCCTATATCACTAAACCTGTGCCTCTCGAATGAGAATGCTCCAAGCGTCAAGGTCATATGGATTCTCTTCTAATTTCTTTTCCGCTTTCTTCACCTTCTCTGGGACATACTCAGCTGCCTGGAGGAAAGAAAAATAAGGAACTGATGTTACGGTTTTAAAAGTTTCATGCCTAATTTAATCCAAGCACAGTTATCAGTCCCCAATACAAAGCATAAAAATGTCCTTTTACAAAAGAGGCCTGCATTTTCTACAATCTATATATACTATGCTATCATTAAGTCACCTGCATAAAAACAAAATTCAATGATTACATACTTTTAAAGCCATTATTAAATTTAAGCAAACCCATCTTTTACATAAACATAAAGCAGCCATTCTCAAACACTGTGGTCTCAGGACCCCCTTTATATTCTTAAAAATTACTGAGTATGCTGAAGAGCTTTTGTCTATGTGATTAGTTCAATATTTACTACATCAGAAATTAAAACTGATGAAAGAGTTAAATATTTATCCATGTACAATAAAAAATTATTTACATGTTAACATAATGCTTTTATGCAAAATAAATTTAAAAATTCAGTGAGAATATCCTATTTTATATATTTGCAAATCCGTTTAGTGTCTGATTTTTTTAAAGGTAGGTAGCTGGATTTTTCTGTCTGCTTCTGCATTCAATCTGCTGTGATATCACATCATGTAAAAATTCCATTGTACTTTCATAAGAGATTAAGAGTGAAAGGGCAGAATAATTATCTAAAGTTTATTATGAAACTATGAACTCACAGATCCTCTGAAAGTCTTAGGAACCTCCCAGGTCCCTGGACCAATTTTGAGAAACACTGCTATATAGAGCATTCATCCTGAGCCACAAAAGAAAAAGCATGAAATGACATGGAAATTGTATTTTGATGTAAAGGTTTTCAAAACACGATTCACAAATTGTACAAACAGCATCATTAAAACTATTAAAAAGGAATTTGCGGTATAAGATCGTACTAAAATGTTTAGTGGTCACATGTGGGTAACAGTTTCATTTTTATTATAAAAATATAATCTAAAAAGAGTAATGCCTAAAATAGCCAGCACCTGAGGCAAAAATGTAAGTACCACTCAAACTGTTGTTCAGAATACCACCTGGGTGGCTCAGTCATAAAGCATCTGTCTTCAGCTTAGGTCATGATCCCAGGGTTCTGAGATTGAGCTCCCCCACAGGGCTCCCTGCTCAGCAGGAAGCCTGCTTCTCCCTCTCCCACTCCCTTGCTCATGTTCACTCTCTGGCTGTCAAATAAATAAATAAAATCTTAAAGAAAAAAAAAAAAAAAAAGAATACCACTATGTGCCAGGAAAAAAAGTGATATTCAACTAAGTCAGATAAATGTTAATTTTTAAAGTTGTGTTTTGTTTTTTTACAGGACTTCTTGAAATCTATATGGCAATACAGAATAATATTTAAGAGGAGACAGAAAGGGAAGCACTGCCCCTAACAGCTTTATTTTTTTCAGTGACAATTAACAACTCACAGAAACATTATGTCAAGGGGCACCTGGGCGGCTCAGTCATTAACAAGTCTCCCTTTCCCTCAAGTCATGATCCTGGGGAGGGGGGGGCACGTCCTGGGAAGCCTGCTTCTCCCTGTCCCACTCCCACTGCTGTGTTCCCTCCCTCACTGTCTCCGTCAAATCAATAAATAAAAAATCCTAAAAAAAAAAAAAAAAGGAAAAAAGAAAAATAATGTCAAAACCCCAGATGGGAAGAAATTTTAGTCATGGGTTCAGGGAAAAAATATACCTGGAAGTAGTACACTCTTCTTTGGAATAAATTAGTGTCTACCACTGATAGGTATACATTTTATTTAGAAAGAAAAACACGTTTTAAAAGACCAATGTAGGGGTGCCTGGGTGGCTCAGTGGGTTAAAGCCTCTGCCTTTGGCTCAGGTCATGATCCCAGGATCCTGGGATCCCATCGGTGCTCTGCTCAGCAGGGAGCCTGCTTCCTCCTCTCTCTCTCTGCCTGCCTCTCCACCTACTTGTGATCTCTGTCAGACAAATAAATAAATAAATCTTTTTTTAAAAAATGTGATTTTGTATGAAACTCATATTTACTAATATATAAGCGCTCCATAAGTAGGCTAGCTCAAGAAACTAAAACTGGAAAAGTTTAATAAAGGAGGACTATTGGTCCCAACCACACTTTAAAACACAAAATGACACGGCAAAATGGTTCATGACAGTTGAAAAAGAGAATGATATATGGAAAATGAACAAATGAACAAATAAAGGTGATATTTCAAATCAGAATAGTGGCTTATTCAAAGCACAGGTTTAGAATAACTGTATAACCATCTATCAGAATAACTACAGTCAACTTTATCAAAATAAGGTTGAATTCCTATTTAACCCTTTCTACCGAAGTAAATTTCACATGGGTCAGAGATTTAAACACTAATAACAAAAAAGAACGAGAGGAAAACATACTGAAGTGGATCTAAGGCTTTTCAGAAGCCTTTGAAGAGAGTACACTTAATTCTGTTTAAATTGTGCATGAAAAATTATCAAAGTCAAAAGACAAACCTAAAAAATAGCCAACATATTTGGCAAAGTACTAAATTTATTCACGTACAGTCAATAAAAGATCAGCAACTCACAAAATGGGCAATGTACTGGAACAGTTCATAGAAAAAAAAATAGAAATGTAAGCCATTAAGACAGAGATCTAAAGTGTTTTTATAATCAACATTACACTGGCAAGACATTCTCACACTGTTGGCGGGGGCAAATAGTAATGTGATAAAATTTAACATGAACGTTGACCCTGAATTCCACTTTTGGCAACTTCTACTGTACACATGCACAAAGGTGTATACTGAAGAACTACTACTCGGCTGTTTGCTGTTGCATAAAACTAAAAATAATTAAAATAATCACATATAAAAGAACTGACTAAATAAATTGAGTAATTTGTAGTCAGGAAAAAGAACAGAGCAGGGAAGGTCTATAGATAGCAACATGGAACTATCTCCATAATACTGGGTGGAAAAAAAAAAAAAAACTGGGAGATGAGCTGGGAAGAGACAGAGACAGACTCATGGAAACACTCCCTTTACAATGTATATACTCTTCTACTGTTTTAATTTTTATTCACCCAAGAAATATCTGCTCAGTACCTAGTATGTGCCACACATTCTTGAAGGGACACTTTGGGATACAACAAAATAAAGTATTCTGCTTTCAAAGAGTTTACTTACTTCTTAAAAAAACAAACTTAAGAAAATATCTTAAAATAAAACCAGGATCTTAGTTTATAAGATACCAAGTATGAAATGTTAATGATAAAATAAGAAGTGTGATACAGAACTTTAAATCAGGAACTAAAAAAGAGCTAAGCTATACTTGAATTGCTTTAGTTAATCAATGCTAACAACTAGTGTTTCAAAGCAGTTTGATGTAAGGTCTTATACACTCAAGATCCACCTGCTGAAAATTAACCTACCAAATTAGGTAATGTATACCACAATCTGTAAAAGAAGAGAGAAACTCAAAAGATAGTGTCTAATATTCAACCAGCAAAATCACAGCAAAAAGTATAAATGTCTCCTTGCTAAATATGCCACTCCTTTAGTGATTGTCATCCCCCGTAGCACATTACAATCGCCTGGGGCTAAGGGGATTTTAAAGATGCTCAAGGCCCACTATGTAAGCAATTAAATGAGAATCTCTAGGGACAAGGTGTACCATCACTACTTATACTTTTTTATCACTATATATATTTTTAAAACTCCCTAGATGGTTCTAATGTGCAGCCTCAGGTGAAAACCACAGCTCTCCAAGGGCTTCCTCACTGTTCTTGTTTGCCTCAGAACTTTCCAATGGTCTACTGAAGCCTATGGGCTCTTTCTCAGAAAAATCTTTTTCTTTCTTTCTTTTTTTAAGTAGGCTCTACATCCAATGTTGGGCTTGAACTCACAATCCCAAGATCAAGAGTCACATGCTCTTGATGGGGCCAGCTAGGTACCCCTCTCAGAATACTGTTCTTAAATACACAAAATGAACCGTGAGAGACCTCAAAGGAAACCAATTATATTGAAATATAATTACTGAAATATTTTTAAACAAAATTTTACACAGTAATAGATACTTAACATTAAATAACAAGATCTAATAATAAGTCTAGTGATGAAAACAATAATATATGGAATATTTATGTCTAGTAGTTATTGCTAACACTGCCAGTGTGGTTTCTTGCCTACCTTCATAATAGACGGAAAGTTTCAATTTCAGTTAAAGATTAGTAAAAATATTTTCCTCCATCCAACTTCATAGAACCCCTAAAATTCTAACCAGACACTGGGGGGATGGGATTACAATGGACCTACGAACCCAGGCAAAGGATGCTGGAGAGCAGATGTTTAAAAAAAAAAAAAATTAATCACTCATTAAATAATAACCCCATTTCATTACAAGAAAAATAATTAAATTACATAATTCTACCCCAAATCCATTTAGAATCTGAAAGAACTATGGCTCAGCTCTTTTTAAAATCTGTTACACTCCTAAATTCTTTTCCTCTAGCAAGGATGTAGTTAAATGTTCGTAAAACAAACTACATAGATAATTCTCAATCAAGTGCATTAATTAACAAGAAAGCTAACCAAAACCGCCCAGAATATACTCTGGTAGTCATGGCCACATTTAATTCCTACAACAAAAACTCATTTATCATCATGAACCAGTTGGGTAGCCAACAGCGTTAACACTTTTGCTCTCTTGCCTGAGCATATTTCTATAGGGCAAAGGAAATCTAAGCAGTTTTCCAGTATTCCACAAGGGGACTGGACCTCCATGAAGAATGGAATAGTAGGGGTGCCTGGATGGCTAGTGGGTTGAGCCTCTGCCTTCGGCTGGGGTCATGATCCCAGGACCGCATTGGGCTCTGCTTGGCGGGGAGCCTGCTTCCCCGTCTCTCTCTGTCAAATAAATAAATAAATAAGTCCTTTAGGGGAAAAAAAAAAAAAAAGGAATGGAATTATTTTACTATTTCCTAAATCTACTGCTGGATCAGAGGAATAGATCAGTTTAAGAAAATTTAGGACAAGTTTCCAGTACTCATTTGAAATGGAATGAGGTCGGAACTCTGCTTTGTACAGCCAAAACACAGCTGTCCCACGGTTACACATCCCCAAAACTTATTTCAAAAAGTCTACAAAAATCCAGCTTTTGTCTTTGGAATAAACTATCATCCCATTATCATTCTTTAGGAAATGTTAATGGGGAGTAGGTTGGAACTCCAAATCAAATGACCAGAACAAAAGCTGGACTAGTTCCCAAAGCATGCATTACCAATGGTATCAGCTGGACTCTGGGAATATCTTTGATTTGCATAATTTTAAAACCTAGAAAAATAACACAAATGTACAGTGTATACAAAGATACATACCAATATACACTATTTCAAATGGGTACAAAACCCAGAAAAATTTTGAATAGATGATGTACTCTTTTTGGGTACAGGGACACAATGTTACTTAGTACCTATCTCTAGCATGTGTTCTATGAATTGTTTTTCTAGTAGTAGGGTACTGCTAACATGACAACTAATTTTTTTCTCTGTGAATAGTAACAAGTGTAAAACTGGCTAAAAGTATGAAGGAAGGGTAAATCCATTACACGATGACCTTTTAAAATTTTCTTTTTAATAATGGCTTTTTGGGGGGGCACCTGGGTGGCTCAGTGGGTTAAAACCTCTGCCTTTGGCTCAGGTCATGATCCCAGAGTCCTGGGATAGAGCCCCACGTCGAGCCCCACGTCAGGCCCCACGTCAGGCTCTCTTGGAGCCTGCTTCCTCCAATCTCTCTCTCTGCCTGCCTCTCTGCCTACTTGTGATCTGTCAAAAAAATAAATAAAGATCTTTTTTTTAAATGGCTTTTTAAAGGCATAATCATATACAAGCCACTTATTTAAAGTAGACAATTCACAGTAAATTCTTTTTTTTTTTAATTTTTTTTTTTTAAAAGATTTTATTTATTTATTTGACAGAGAGAGATCACAAGTAAGCAGAGAGGCAGGCAGAGAGAGAGAGAGAGAGGGAAGCAGGCTCCCTGCCGAGCAGAGAGCCCGATGCGGGACCCGATCCCAGGACCCTGAGATCATGACCTGAGCCGAAGGCAGCGGCTTAACCCACTGAGCCACCCAGGCGCCCCTCACAGTAAATTCTTTAAAAACATCTTATCATCCGACAAGAACCATCCTAACAGCCATTACCTTTCCCAAGGCCCTAGCCCTAGGCAACCACCAAACTACTTTCAGTCTCCATATATGTGCAGGTATTCCATGTAAATAGTATTGTACAATATGTTATTGTTTCTAGCTTTTATTATTTTGCGTGTTTCCAAGGTTCGTGTTTCATCATGTATCAGTATTTTCCTCTCTAATGTCAAGTAAAATTCCACTATATGGATAATCCCACAAATCCTACATTTTATTTAACTACTGATGGTCATTTAGATTGTTTCCCAGTTTTTGAGTGGAGTTCATTTTGTGTTTTTTACACACACACACACCTCCCTACAGGTGAAACTGATAGGTCATATGGTGATTCTTTTTTTTTTTTCTTTTAGAGATTTTATTTACCTATTTAACAGAGATCACAATTAGGCAGAGAGGCAGAGACAGAGAAAGGGGGAAGGAGGCTCCCTGGTAAGCCCGATAAGGGACTCGATCCCAGGACCCCGGGATCATGACCTGAGCTGAAGGCAGAGGCCTTAACCCACTGAGCCACCCAGGTGCCCCAGTAATTCTATTTTTAACACTGAGGAACTGCCAGACTGTTTTCCAAAGTGATTGAACCATTTTACATTCTGAGCAACAGTGTTAAGAGGGTTCCAATTTCTTCAGATCTTCACCAACACTTGTCTTTTGATGATTCTGATCATCCTACTGGGTATAAAGTGGTTTTAATTTACATTTCTCTGATCGTGAATGAAGTTCAGCATTTTTTTGATGTTCTTTTTTTTTTTTTTTTAAAGATTTTATTTATTTATCAGAGAGAGAGGGGGGAGAGAGCGAGCACAGGAAGACAGAATGGCAGGCAGAGGCAGAGGGAGAAGCAGGCTCCCTGCTGAGCAAGGAGCCCGATGCGGGACTCGATCCCAGGACGCCGGGATCATGACCTGAGTCGAAGGCAGCTGCTTAACCAACTGAGCCACCCAGGCATCCCTTTTTTGATGTTCTTATAGGCCATTTGTCTCTGGAGAAATGTCTTTTCAGATTCTTTGCCCATTTTTAATTGGGTTATCTTTTCATTGCTGAATTGCAAGAGACTTTTGTATTATGGATACAAGTCCCTTGTCACCAGATTTATAAAAAGTTTCTCCCAGGGGCACCTGGGTGGCTCAGGTCGTGGTCTTAAGGTCCTGATATCGAGCCCTGCTTCCTGCTCTCTACTCAGCAGGGAGCCTGATCCCCCCACCCTCTACCTGCCTCTTGCTTACTTGTGATCTCTGTCGTCAAATAAGAAAAAAAAAAGTTCCTCCTATTAAGTGGGTTTTTTCACTTTCTATGATTAATCTTTTGTTTGTTATGTGAAGCCAGCCCAGAGAACCAGAATTTGACAAGGGCCTCACATACACTACACATGCATTTCAATGGTTCTCAAACTTTCTGTAAAAGAATCACTCTACAGTCTTAAAAACTGAAGAACCAAACAAAAATTTTTAAAAATGTGGCTGTATCTATCAATATTATCATGAGATAGTAAAATTGAGAAAAAAATTTCAGTTCATTTAAAAGTAACTTTATTGGGCGCCTGGGTGGCTCAGTGGGTTAAGCCGCTGCCTTCAGCTCAGGTCATGATCTCAGGGTCCTGGGATCGGTCCTGCATCGGGCTCTCTCCTCGGCAGGGAGCCTGCTTCCCTCTCTCTGCCTGCCTCTCTGTCTACTTGTGATCTGTCTGTCAAATAAATAAAATCTTTAAAA
>NC_081557.1:20749590-20813285 GCF_022355385.1 Mustela nigripes | reverse complement strand
GGGGGGGGGATGACAAAAATGATTAATGACTGAAAGAATAAAATAATCTAATTTTTATTTTTCCCATCCCCACCAGGGAAGTGTAACTTTCACAGAAAAAAAAAAAGGGGGTAGTTTTCCTCCGAATATAGCTATTTTTGTGGTAAATGGGGAGGGTGTGATGCTAGAGGTCATACCTAAATTAAGTATCAGTGAAAATTTAATCCAAGGGATAAACGAAAGTATAGGGGAGAACATGGTAAATTAAAAGATTTAAACCTATATAAACAGTTCTTGACCAAGGCGAACAGAACTAGAGGATGAGTCCTAACGTGGTTTTATAATGAATATTTCCCACTATTAAGGGTAATGATTGACTAAATATACTACAGGGAGGAAAACCACAAAAGACTATCAAAAGCCTACCATCCTCAAATAATCTGCAGTTTTTCCTCCACTTATTTTATAAAGAACGTATTCAAAAACAACTTTTAAGGTTCAGATATATTCAACCTCTACGTGGTTTGCACATTTTACATAAAAATCACCCATGGTACTTGTTTCAAATGAAGATTCTCAAGTCTCACTTACAGAATCTGTAATAATAAGTCTGAAATTAAGATGTATGCACCTATAGTTCTATAAAAGCACCGAAGTAATTATGATACAATGGGCCACAGACTCCATTTGGACAAACCTAACTAATCTGTTCTCTACATACATTTTCCAAAAGTTGTTTCTTTAAAAATAAAGTAGCATCAGACCTAAGTCATTCCATGTTTTCCCTAAAACATTAATAAAGCTGCATAAATTATACTATCTATGTGAAGTCTTTAGTCTCCCTTGATAGTTAACCTTTATTCAAAATTAAAAATAGACGAGAGTAGCACGCTGCAAGATTATCTGCAAGTAGTAACTGAGACGATTCATATGCCTAGAGAATAAAAGCAGTTTATGTGACAGGTGACATCAGGACTGAATGCCAGTTCAGTCCTATGTGTGTTCCTTTACCAGTGCAACAGAACTCTACCAGATTCTTTTTTTTTGGTAAATGAATCTGATTATGTATTCTGCATATCATCCCTTCAGCCCTTCCAGAGATTAGAAATCTACTAAACATGTAAACAATTCAAAACTCAAGAAAAAACACGCTAAAGATTATTGGCCTAAATAATGATACTAATAATATATGCTTATTAAATCTGCTTACTAATTCCCTAGGAAACAAACAGCTGCAACTACAAATAAAAATCTGAATCTTTTAGAATTCAAAAAATGTGGCTTTAGACCAAAAGTAGCCAAGATATTAATTCACTAAATAAACTAAATAAAACATTAGCAAATCATCAGTTAGGACACAGTTTTGTCCTCTGGCTTTATTCAGTATTTACTGATTATAAACTATCCATTAATCTAAAAATCTGCTAACTCAAATCAATTTTTACATAAATTCTCACTCCATTACCAACTGCCAAGCAAAACAAAACAAAAAGACTCAAATTCATAGGCAGGTCTTTATCTACAGAGAAAAGATTTAGAGACAATGGCAGAAAAGCTTACAACTATGAAGGGTTTTTGGCAATTATCCACTTAATAGGTACAAACACCTCAACACAGATTTTGCAATTCTGGAAAGTCTATCTGGGATGTAAGCTGTATTCCTGAAATTCCTACATTCTTAATGCTGAAGGAATGCAATCTCTCTTAACACAGCACCTTTCTACTGTACTTCTAAGGAAAACCAATACTTATATAAACACAGATCAGTCTCTCTTAGGAACAACTATTGCCAACTAGAGTATTCTACATGGTGGAAATATTAACAAAAAAGATGAACTCAATTTTGGCTGCCCCAAACTGTAATACCGAGTATCACAACAGGAGGAAGAAAAGTAGGAAAGGCTATTAACAGAAAGATTGTTAAAAACTGATAAAACTAATTGGGCCCAAATAACACATCATCTAATATATATACCTGGCCCTCTCTCTCCCTTACCACCCCCATCCAATCCACTTTGGCTTTATTTATTTATTTATTTATTTTAAGATTTATTTATTCAGGGACACCTGGGTGGCTCAGTTGGTTGGACAACTGCCTTCAGCTCAGGTCATGATCCCGGAGTTCCGGGATCGAGTCCCGCATCGGGCTCCCAGCTGCATGGGGAGTCTGCTTCTCCCTCTGACCTTCTCCTCGCTCATGCTCTCTCTCACTGTCTCTCTCTCTCAAATAAATAAATAAAATCTTAAAAAAAAAAAAAAGAAAAGAAAGATTTTATTTATTCAGGGGCCCCTGGGTGGCTCAGGTGGGTTAAAGCCTTCAGCTCAGGTCATAATCCCAGGGTCCTGGGATCAAGCTCCACATCGGGTTCTCTGCTCTGCAGGAAGCCTACTTCCTCCTCCTCTCTCTGCCTGCCTCTCTGCCTACTTGCGATCTGTCTGTCAAGTAAATACATAAAATCTTAAAAAAAAAAAAAAAAAAAAAAGATTTTATTTATTCATCTGAGAGAGAAAGAGAGAGGCAGCACAAGCAGGGGGAAAGGCAGAGGGAGAAGCAGACTCCTCACCAAGCTGGGAGCCTAACACGGTGCTCAATTCCAGGACCTGGAGATCGTGAACTGAGCTGAAGGCAGACACTTAACCAACTGAGCCACCCAGGCACCCCTCCATTTTGGGTTTAAAACTGTTTTTGATAGGCGCTTGGGTGGCTCAGCCAGTTAAGCGACTGCCTTTGGCTCAAGTCATGATCCCTGAGTCCTGGGATCCTGTCCCATATCCGGCTCCCAGCTCCGAGGGGAGTCTGCTTCTCCCTCTGACCTTCTCCCCTCTCATGCTCTCTCTTACGCACTCTCTTTCTCAAATAAATAAGTAAAATATTTTTTTAAAAATATTTTAAAATGCTATTAAGTAGTAATGGTTACCCAACAAAACCTTAAACCAGGTTTTGTGTTTCAACACTGTATGCGTTCATCTTTCATCTTAGTTAAGTATATAGCAGGGAACATTTTTCATTATTTTCCACATTGTCCTAAACTTATCTTTCACCAAAAGACGACAATGACTTATGGCCCCAAGTTCCTCTCATTAAGAACTACTGATAATTATGCTTCTTCAGGTTATGCAAATTTTCCAAAGTGAGGATCATTTTGTTTACAATATAGGCGTTCCTAATCCTAGGTCGGTTATAAGTTATTTTAAAAATGAAGTCTTATTTCTAAAAGATGAGTGCAGAAACAATTTTAGGGATTTAAAGGTTCATATGAATTGGCCTGGCTGAACACATTACTCTCCCCTCTTCTTATCTAACAAAACATTTAAAAAAAACCCACTCTTATGCCCAAATTATTTTTTTCTTCCTCCCAAAATTAAATTCTATGGGAATTTCTAATGTATCTCATACAGCCTAACTGCAAAATTCATCCATTAATTTACTGAACACCTTTAAGTATCAAAACAGAATTTCCTAGATTCCTAGATGCAAGGATGAATAAATAAGGCAGTCCTTTCAGCTCACAAACAAACCCAGTGGAGGAACTCCAGACAACAGCTAAATGCTGGAGGGGTACTGCACAAGGTAAAATGGAGCTAAAAAAGAACACAATCAAAAGCTGAACCAAGCACTAACGTACGTGTATGTGTGTGTATATATATACAGATAATATATCCACAGAGACACACACACAAGACAAAAATATAGCCATAATTCCACACATGAACCAGATGTGTTTTCACATCTTGTAGAGAGGAACCTACAAGCACATAGTTTTGTCATCACCGAACTGACAAAAACAGTAATAAATACTGATGAAAAATGCCAAGGTAAATTAAATAGCTCTCTATGCAAAAATGGAACTTCCTCACAAGAGTAAAAAAAAAAAAAAAAAAAAAGACTAAAAAAAAAGACTACAATAAATCTTAGCAAACCATCCAGCTTGTTTACAATTATTTCCCCATTTCAGAGGGCACAAATTTATAGATTCAGTACCAAGAAAGTAATGACCATCCGTATTTTTTTTTTTTTGACCATCCGTATTTTTGAAAAACAGATACCAACAGGTTGGTTCAACCAAATTTTTTTTTGAGCTTCAATGTTATGAGGCTAAAAGAAATCTACAACTATCTTGCCATATTCTTTGTCCATAACATCCTTTGGCATCTTTCCAAAGTAATCGCCCCATTCAGAGTGGCTTTGATTTTTTTTTAATGATTCTTCAGTTGTATTTAATCTCTTTTTGTCTATCATTTCAGCTCATTTTAGGTGATCTTTCCTCTAAACAGTCACCAATTAGTTAAAAGGTTACTGAGGAACACATAATCAACCTACAGAATACTAACTGCAAAAGGAAAAATAATCCTCTCTCTCCAAAATAAATAAAATCTTTTAAAAAAGAGAAAGGAAAAAAATTCTTTACAGAAGAATACGAGCCAGTCAGAAAGACCGAGTAGAATTAGAACACCACCATTCTCTACCTCCAATGTAAAAACTGATTTATTCAAGAATTATTAATGGACAATAACTAGTTCAAAGGTTATCGAGGATCACAAAATCAACCCACAGATTACTAACTGCAAAGGAGAAAATAATCCTTCACAATGAAGAAACCCAGAATCATCATCCTACCCAAATAATCAAACTTAACCATCACTAATAGTGGAACAACCTAACTACTTGGCATGAAGTGCCTTTTGATGTAACATTATACCATTCTACCCAAAAATACTTAAGCCAAATATTAACAGAGCTCTCACTTTAGACCTAAGCAAACACAAAGTTTTCAGGAAATAACAAAAGATAAAGGGACAAGTTAAATGATACCACACACACAAAAATCAAATCAACTCAGAAAATGAGAAGTTTCTACTAGAAAATTGTCCAGGATTCTTGAGACAAACAAAATCCCTGGGAGAAAAGGGGGTGGGGGGGGGACTGTTCAAGAGATACAACAAAATGATGCATGTAAACCCAAATTAGATTCTAATAAAGTAAAAGAAAATAAAGAAAAAAGAAAGAAAATCCAATGAATCCTATTTTGGCGATAACTGGGGAAATGTGAACAGAAAGTGGGATTCAGAAATGATACGTTATTACCATTAATTTTCTGAGGTGAGAAAACGGTATGGTTATATAACTGCATCGATGTCCTTATATAAAAGAATGATGAAATTTAAGGGGCTGAAATATGTGTCAACTTACTTTCAAATAAGTATGTATGCAGAGATAAAACAAGTAGGGAAAACGGTTGTTAACAACTGCTGATTCTAGGTGAAGAACTGTATTGCTAGCATTCATTGCACTTCCAACTTTTCTCTATGTACTAAACTTTGCACGGTAAAACTTTTAGGTTAATTTCTCCTCCTGTAAATTTTCACCACCATCTCCCCCTTTTAAAACACCACAGTTCTGAAATATTCAAGGTCATGACATTTCAGTGTCTTTATAATTTTAGATAAATTTAGGGATTAACAAGTTCTGGAAACTTTCAATAAAATCTTAGGACATCACTACTCCTCACCTTTCAAGTGACAAAATATGAGCCCATCTCAGAAAACCGGTAGGTATATATAAACAGATTTGATAAAATAATTTTGAGACTGGAGACTTTGCATTTTTGGGCATTGTGACAGCATGTAAAATGTAAATGGGATTTCAGTACTGAAATCAGTCAACAAGCAAACACAAAATTTAATTTAGCAAGCCTTTCCCGACATAAGGACATTTACAGTCACCCAACCATTCAAGAGAACTCCCAACTTTGCCTCATCTCTGCCAACCTCCAAAACAGCCTCTACCTTCTAAGCTGGGAATTTAAAAAACAAAAACCTAAGTGTCGTTCGTTACCACGGCAACGGGAAATTTCAGGAAATTGAGGCTCTGCAGGTCTAGCTAGCCTCCATTTTTAAAAACTATTTACCTAAACATAGCAGGACTTAAATCGAAAAAACAAATGGAATGACATCTCTCATAAGCTATCAGTTTCCTCTTTCAAACTAAAAGGTAGTATTTACCCAAATTCTGAACAAAGTGCAAAAGAAACAAATCACTTTACTAAATACCTGATTTTTACAGTATTTATAAGTCACTTACACCCAGTACTAAAGCGGACGCTTTTATTTACAGTGGCCGAAACCGATTTCTCATTTCCGATTTATCAAATTCTGCAATATTTGTGTCGCTTTAAAAACGAAAATGAACTGCGTACAGAATAAAGAGAAAAAGGAAGCAGAATCAAGCCACACAATTCCTTAATCTCGGCAAAACCATGCTTTTCTCCTACACTGCTTCCTTCTTCATTCGCACTGGCAAGAGACTAGATTTCTCCCGATGAGTTTCATCTCCGATTATTTCTCAAAGTGGTAACCTATTTCGTGGTATATCGGAGAGGTGGCAGAGGAAACACTGTCAAGTTTTTCGAAAACAGCGACTACACGTTAAAGTAATCAATTCCGAACCACCCTAGTATCAAGATGGTATCAAAGGAAGGTATCTCACAGGAGTAGTCCCATGAACCTAACTAAACAGGACGAAGCAGCTTCCTGGCTATTGTCTAGATTAAATATTTGTTCGTATTAACGCCTAAGGCAGAGAAGCCAAAAAATAACTTCAGATCTCAAGTCAGCCCTTGCTCCCCATTCCCACATTGTCCTATACCCGGTTCTCCGGGTCCAATAGACCCCGATTGCTTCCTCAGGCGAACATGGCTGGAGTACTCGGACGAACACAGACTTGAAGAGAAGAGGTCGCCACGAGGCCCCACCACTCTCTTTCCTCACCTGCTCCGGGGCGCCGTCTCCTGACATGGCCTCAGTTGACTAGAAAGGGAGAACTGGCCCGCGATGCGAAGCTAGAAAAGAGAAATTAAACTAAAAACCACCCCAAACCAGTAAAGTTACCCCCTGCCCAGCGGAGCCAGACCGCCAACACGAAACGCCACCGCCCACTCAGATATGAATTAAAATGGCTGCGCCCCAGCCGGATGAGGGGAGAGGTGTGGCTTCTGCATTAACTTCCGGGGCAGTGGGCGGAGCTAAGATCGCGACTCGCCAGTTACTCGGCCGCGCAGATGCAGAGAGAATCCAGAAGGGGGCCCAAAGCCTGTGCTGACGTCACGACCCTGGGCTAGGGGAGCTGTTGCTGAGCTGGCTGTAACCGGCTGGGAGGCGGGAAACTGTTTAGCCTGGAGGCTCGCGCGCCTTTTGGAGTTTAATTACCAAGCTGTGGAACCTGGTTTTTCCGCTCTTGAAGCCTGACTGACAATCAGTTTAGTTCAGGCAAACTGGCCGTTTTAGGACAATGCTAAGTTTAAATGCCTTTTATATTTTGGAGTTAGGGAATATATCGCGGTTTTCTATGGTCTAAGCTAATGCTTTCTATGCTTCTTAGGGATAAGAGGAACAGATCGAGCCCATATTAATATGGGCTGCCACTACCTCCTACTGTGTCTAAGGTTTTTGTTTTTGTTTTTTTTTTTTTTAAAGATTTTGTTTATTTATCAGAGAGAGGGGGGGAGAGAGCGAGCACAGGCAGACAGGCAGGCAGGCAGAGGCAGAGGGAGAAGCAGGCTCCCCGCTGAGCAAGGAGCCCGATGCGGGACTCGATCCCGGGACGCTGGAATCATGACCTGAGCCGAAGGCAGCTGCTTAACCAACTGAGCCACCCAGGCGTCCCTGTGTCTAAGGTTTTAACGTCTGTAAATCCTGGGTTTTAAGCTCAGCATCTCACCATGATTCTTCGTATGCAAAGTGGAGGTAAAAGCAGTCAGACTCTGAAGCCAGACTCCATTCGTTTGAATCCTGGCTGCGTCTCTCACTTGATCAGTAACCGTGGGCAATTTAACTTTGCCCGCGCCGCAGTTTCTTTGCCAATAGATAGGAATAAAAAGTAGTACCCGCAATTTAAATCTTTTTTTTTTTTTTAAAGATTTATTTATTTTGACAGAGAGAAATCACAAGTAGACAGAGAGGCAGCCAGAGAGAGAGAGAGAGAGAGTAGCAAGCTCCCTGCTGAGCAGAGAGCCCGATGCGGGACTCGATCCCAGGACCCTGAGATCATGACCTGAGCCGAAGGCAGCGGCTTAATCCACTGAGCCACCCAGGCGCCCCGAGTACCCGCAATTTAAATAAGGTGTGCACGGAAAAGCGCTCAGAGCGGGTCTTATTCTTTGCTGTCTCCCTGCTTCTGCTTGTGTATTTCCACCACCCTGCTTCTGCTTGTGTATTTCCACCACCCTTTCCACAGCCTGAGTTCTTACCCTTCCGAGTAATCAGACACATGAAAAATAATAGATGTATGTTAACACAAAGATGTAAATGTTTATTTCACCACCCAACAATAGAGGACATTAAATATATTACAGATAATCCATGATATTGTTACCTGAAAAAGAATGCAAAAATAGTGCACATTTTATAGGAGACACACACACACACACACACACAACCTTAAAATATTTAAAGATGAAAAGCAGTTATCTCCAGAACAGGTGTCACATAATTGTCCTTTTTATCTGTTTTCTGAGTTTGTCTATGATTGATTACTGCAAGAATAAATCTCTAAGAATAATATTCACAAACAAAAGAATAGCTTTTATGTTCTATTCTTCAAAGTTGGACTCAAATGCTGTTTTTTCCCAATATATATATATTTTAAAAGATTTTATTTATTTATTTATTTGACAGAGATCACAAGTAGGCAGAGAGGCAGGCAGAGAGAGAGGAAGGGAAGCTGGCTCCCTGCTGAGCAGAGAGCCCGATGCGATGCGGGGCTCCATCCCAGGACCCAGGAACCATGACCTGAGCGGAAGGCAGAGGCTTTAACCCACTGAGCCACCCAGGCACCCCTGTTTTTCCTAATATTTTTATGAAAAACTTCAAAGAGGTAAAAGTTCAAAGAGTAATCCTATGAATGCCTATATCCCCAACACCTTGATCCAGTGACTAACATTTTGACGTGTTTGCTTTATATGTATGTATTTACATGTATAGTAGTACACTTTTTACAAAATATTTTGAAAGCAAATACAAACATCATGACAATTCATCCAAAAATAAGTCAGTTTATGTTTTCTGAGAATGAGACATTCTCCTTCATAGCTACAATATCATTATCACACCTAAGAAAATAAATAATTATTTCCTAACATTATTTACTATTCAGTTTATAGTCAAATTTTCCCAAGTATCCCAAAAATGTCTTTTTGGAGGTTTTTTTTTTTTGTTTTGTTTTTGTTTTTTTTACAAATCAGGATGCAATAAAGTTTCAAGCATTGCATTTAGTAGTTATATTTCTTCAGTTGCTTTTATTCTAGAAATAGTCTTCTCATCTCTTTATTTTTTGAGCTTTTTATGAGACCTGACTGGTTTCCTTTAGGAATGTCCCATATTCTGGATATATCCCAAAGTATGCCCTAAAGGAATGATAAGATTCAGGTTAAACATTCTGGCAAGAAGGGGCACCTGGGTGGCTAAGTCAGTTAAGTGGCTGCTTTGGCTCTGGTCATGATCTCAGGGTCCTGGGATCCAGCCTCATGATCTAGGCGTCCTGGGATCCAGCCCCACCTCAAGTCCCATATTGGGCTCCCTGCTCAGCAGGGAGTCTGCTTCTCCTTCTCACTCTCCTCTGTGCTCTCTTTCTAATAAATAAAGAAATTCTTTAAAAAAATTTTTTTTTCAAGACTATGTCACAGGTATAGCTATGTACTTCATTTTGTATTATGTCAGGAGATACATCAAACTACTAATTTGGTGCTAAGTTTGATCACTTATTTGGGTGGTGACTATCAGTTGTCTCCTTTAGGTACATTTCACTCTTTGTAGTTAAGGAGCAGGTAATTGCAGAGTAAGGTGTTGGCACATGCTAATTTCCTGTTCCCCAACAAATTTTCACCATGGTTTGGTCATCTACTAATAAATCTTTCTTGAATTAATAGTGAAATACTTGGTGATTAAATAAAATTTTTTTATTCTATTATTCCTTCTACATTAATAGAAAGTTCTGTGAAAAAGAACTCTTCCTCATTAATATGTAAAAACTGGGTAATTGCTTAATTTTTTCCCTTTAATGACAAATTTTCAAAGCAAAGGTTTTAATACCTCCTTCAAGTAGTAGAAAATGAATTTTTTTTCTGGATTTTTCTCTTTGAGTATCATTGTGGATTTATGAGTTTTTTAAGACTTAAGTTATTTCAATCAATTGTAATCATTATTCTTTTGGGGCCAGTACTAGTCCCTTTATACTGGGTAACTGGATCTCATGTCTTTTTGACATGTTGCCATTAGTTTTGGAAAACTTCCTGACTTACTGGCACAAAATATCTTAGACTCACTTCCCTGTTACAGAATTGTACCCTCCCTGTCACAGACCTAGACTCAGTTATTTCTCCAAGGTACATTGGTTCATTTATTTTGGAAATGGTAATAGAAACAAAGTGTGGGCCATAGATGTTCTTTGCTCCTGGGTGCCATTGTTTCTAGGCCTTTTCAGAGTTCAGAGATAGTAAATGTATTTTTTAAATTATGCATTCATTTATTGATTTCCAATTCAAATTTAACAGATTGTCTTTTTTTCTGTGTTGATTCTACATTTGTATCTCATTTCTCTTACTCTTGGTCTTTACAAAATATATTAAAAAGTTTTTAGATTACATCAAAATAAAAAGCTTCTGCAGAGCAAAGGAAACTATCAATAAAACTAAAAGACAACCTCCTGATAAAGGGTTAGTATCCAAAATATATACAGAACTTATATAACTCAACACCAAAAAAACAAATAATCCAATTTAAAAATGGGCAGAAGACATGAACAGGCAATTCTCCAAAGAAGACAGAGACGTTCAAGAGACACACAAAAAGATGCTCAGCATCCATTATCATCAAGGAAATGCAAATCAAAACTGCAATGAGATATCACCTCACACCTGTCAGAATGGCTAAAATCAAGAACACAGGAAACAGCAAGTGTTCTTGGGGATGTAGAGAAAAAGGAACACTCAGGTCAGGCACTGTTGGTGGAAATGCAAACTAAACTAGTCACCTGTGAAAATGGTATGGAGGGTCCTCAAAAATTTCAAAATAGAATTATGATATGATCTAGTAATTCCACTATTGGGTATTTATGAAAACACTAATTCTAGAGGATATATACACCCTCATGTTTATTGCAGTATTATTTACAATGGCCAAATTACGGAAGCAGCTGAAGTGTTCATCAATAGATGAATGGATAAAGAAGATGTGGTACACACACACACACACACACACACACACACACACAATGGAATAGTATTCAACCATAAAAAAGAACAAAACCTGGCCATTTGCAACAACATGGATGGATCTAGACAGCATAATGCTAAGCAAAATAAATCAGTAGAGAAAAACAAATACCATATGATTTCACTTATATGTGGAATTTAGGAAAGAAAACAAATGAACAAAGGAAAAAAAGGAACAACCTAAAAAAGAGACTCTTAATTATAGAGAACAAACACATGGTTGCAAGAGGGGAGGTGGGTGGTTGGATGGATGAAACAGGTGAAGGGGATTAAGAGTATACTTATCTTGATGAGCACTGAGTAATATATAAAATTGTTGATCACTAAAAAACAAAAAATTAAGTTTCTAGTTTAAAATACAAATACTAAAATATCAATACCAATACATTTTCTGAGTGATGTTTAAGTCTTCTTTAAAATTCTTTTTGTCCTTACATTGTGTCATATTAAGGATGTTCAGTCAGGGTGACTAGTACAAAAGTCACTTGAAATAATTCTTGTCTCTCTGAGTTTATTTGAGCAATCTGACATGCAGTTAGGTTCAACTGTTTCATTTGGTTTCAATTTCAATGTTTGATCTTTTTATTTGTAATTTTATTTTTAAGTTTAAAAATCCCATCACATGGTTCAGAATCAAAACTAAAGAGTTATTTTCAGAGGAGTTTCACTTCAGTCTCTAGACCCTCTACCCACCCAACCCCATTCCCATTTTCTATAGATAATCATTTTTATTAGTTTCCAATGTTTCTTATTGCAAACATAAGCAGGTATATATTTTGCCTTTTTTCTTACACAAAAGGTCTCCAAGTATACACTTGCTTTTTTTTTAATTAGTATGCTGTGAAGCTCACTCCCTACTTTACCAGTAAAGATTTTCATCATTCTTTTTTGTTTATTTGATGTTTGAATAGTACTTCATTTGTGGATTGCCATAAACTTTACCCAACTTTATTGATGGAAATCTGTGTTGTTCCCATTCTTTTGCTCTACAAATAGTGCTTCAGCAAATAATCTTGTGCATATGTTTTTTTATATTTCTGGATATGTATCTTAGGGATACATTCCTAAAACGAGATTGCTAAGTCAAAGGGTAAATAGACATGTAATTTTATTAGATCTTACCAAACTCCCTTCCACGAGAATTGTGCCATTTTGCACTCCCCAGGTCCCTGTATTTATTTTTCCCATGGCTCCTTCAATAGTGTGTTGCAAATTTGGACTCTTGCCAATCTGATCAGTAAGAAGTGCTATCTCAGTACAGTTTTATTCACATTCCTTTTTTTTTTTTTTCTTAACAAGTGAGACTATAATCTTTTCATATGTGTAAGGGTCATTTCCTCTTACTCAGAACTGTCTGTTCATGTTTTTGCCCTTTTTTCTCTTTATTTTTGGTCTTCATTGTCTCAGTATTTTAAAGTGCTCTCTGGGGGCACCTGGGTGGCTCAGTTGGTTAAGCATCTGCCTTCAGCTCAGGTCATGATCCCAGGGCCCTGAGATCCAGGCTCTGCTCAGCAGGGTATCTGTTTCTCCTACTCCTTCTCCCTCTCCCCGGCTTGTGCTCTCTCTCTGTCAAATAAATAAATAAAAATCTTAAAAAAAAAAAGTGGTCTCTATGTTATAGAGATTCACTCTTTGAGTGTTATATAGGTTGCAAATATTTCATCTTCATTTCTTGTTTTTCTTTTAATTGTGCTTTTAAGGATTTTTTTGGTGGGGTGACAGGAGGTTGGTGGGGGGTTTTGTTTGCTTGTTTGTTTTTGTTTTTTTGTTATGTAAAAAATCAGTTTAATTGTTATGTATTGGAATTCATCAATCCTGTTGTACTGGATTTGGGGACCAAGATAGAAGGGCTTTCTCCATTCCCAGGTAATAAATTCATTCATGGTTATAGTATTCCTATGATTTCATTCTTTCCATTTAGATATGTTGCTATAATTGGCAAATAAAAATACAGCACAATCAGTTAAATTTGAATTTCATATAAACAACAAATAATTTTTTGTATAAGTATGTACCAAGGAGCAAATGTAGGCAACTCTGTATCTTAATTGGCAGCCCTACATTTGGATTTATGATCCATTTGGAGTTTATTCTGGTGTACATTAGGCAGCATGAGTCCAATCTTATCTTGTCCCAAATATAAATTCCATTTTCGAAAGTAATTTTTAATGAAGGAGTATTCTTAAATAGATTAGTGGCAATATGATATTTTACCCTCAATGCTCTGTTTTGCATCTTTCAAAAATTAAGGAAATTTTCCTATCTAGCCAACATAATACTATCATATCTAATTAAATTAATAATTCCTTTATGTCATCTAATACCTAGTACATATTCAGATTTTCTAATTGTCCCAAAACCTTCTTCACATTTGGTTTACCTAAAACAAGAGCCTATTTAGGACAACATATTATGTTTGGTTTTTCTGTTTCTTATAACTCTTAGTTTAGGGCAGTTCCTTTTATCACAACACTGATTTGTTGAAGAGACAGTTGTCTTTTTTTTTTTTTAAGATTTATTTATTTATTTAAAAGAGAGCATGCACAATTGTGAGGAGGAGAGAAGCAGAGGGAGAGAGAGAGAGAATCCTCAAGTGGACTTCCCACTGAGCATGGAGCCCAATGCCAGGCTCAATCCCAGGACCCTGAGGTCATGATCTGAGCTGAAACCGAGAGCTGGACGCTCAACTGACTCATCCGCCCAGGTGCCCCAGTTAGTTGTCTTCTAGAATGCATGTTCCACCTATGCACTTGTGTCCTTGCTTCCTCATAAAGTTATCCCATGAGTTTCCCCGTTGCAGGTGTGGTTAAATCTGTTAAATAACATAAACCTTTATATTGGATTAGGTGGAGACAGTCTGATTCTATCACAGTCTTCTTACAGCTAGAGAGTAATTCTTTGGAACCACATACATGTCAGGTTCTTCATCAATTATTCACCTCATGGTTCTTACACTAACTGATAATTTACGACTTACTAATTTAAGGCTATTTTATTATCATTTCCTAATTATATGATTAGTTTTACATATTTACTAGCATTCTTATGAAGAGTTTTCCCTTATTCACTGAGCCTACTTAGAAAGCACGTTAAAGGGACACCTGGGTGGCTCAGTGGGTTAAAGCCTCTGACTTCAGCTTGGGTCATGATCCCAGGGTGCTGGGATCGAGCTCCGTATTGGGCTCTTTGCTCTGCAGGGAGCCTGCTTCCCTTCCTCTCTCTCTGCCTGCCTTTTTGCCAGCTTGTAATCTCTGTCTGTCAAATAAATAAAATCTTTAAAAAAAAAAAAAAAAAGAAGAAGTGGTCAACCATGAACCAGGTGCTAAGTCAGGTAAAATGAAGATTGGGAATTCTCCACTGGGCTTAGCAATATAGAGATTATTGATGACCTTGGCCACAACAGTTTTGAAAGAGTTATGGGGGCAAGTACCTGATGAAGTAGGTTTAAGAAAGACAGAAGAGAGGAATCATTGAGCAGCCTTTGAAGGGATTTTCCTGCAAAATAAAGCAAGGAAAGGGAAGGGAGAACAGTAGCTACTAGAACAATCAGTCGAGAAAGAAATTTTCATTTGTTTTGTTTGTTTACTATGGATAGCTTTTAGTAAGTAGATAGTATTTACTGGGGGGAAAAGGGTCCACGCTCTGTATCTTGCTTTGTTTGTACAATCTGCCTTGTGAAGTAAAAAGCCCATAAGAATTTTTTAAAAAGTCAATTTCTGTCAGCAGTCACATCAGGCTGCCTCCCTACGAGAGACTACTTCTATTCACCTCATTTTCTTTATCTTCACTGCCATTTAATTAGTAACCACTTCCCCTTCTTTTAAAGCCCCTCCAAAAGGATATTTCTTTCAGATGCTTCTTTTTTAAAAAAATATACTGAGATATAATTCATATATTACATTCTATTAGTTTTAGACATATGACATAATGATGGCTACATGTATTATACTGTGAAATGATTACCAAGATGAGCCTAGTTAACATCCATCAACACACATGATTACAAATTTTTTTCTTGCAATGAGAACTTTTGAAATTTATTCTCATAACAACTTTCAAATATACAATATAGTATTGTTAACTGTAGTCGCCATGCTGTACATTACTTCCCTGCTGTTTATCTTATACCTGGAAGTTTATACCAAGAGTAATATATTTTTTTAAAGATTTTATTTATTTATTTGACAGAGATAAATCACAAGTAGATGGAGAGGCAGGCAGAGAGAGAGAGAGAGGGAAGCAGGCTCCCTGCCGAGCAGAGAGCCCGATGCGGGACTCGATCCCAGGACCCTGAGATCATGACCTGAGCCGAAGGCAGTGGCTTAACCCACTGAGCTACCCAGGCGCCCCCCAAGAGTAATATTTATCTTTTGTTATAGTGGGAGAGTTAACAGCAAAATTGTATAGTGGTGGGACTGATACAGTAGCAAGTAAACCTAAGAGATAAAAGGGAGCATTGTGGAGGTAAGAGAGGTGAAGGGAATTTGAATGCTGTGCGTGGAAGGACTGTCTTGAGATAGAAGAAGCATAAATAACTCAACAGATGGAAAAGTTGAGTATGTGAGTGTGGTTGTTGAGACATGGTTAGGTGTGTTGGTGAGAGTCTTGGGAAGTTCCCTTGCAATTACTTCCATTTTCTGGTGAAGTAGGAAGCATGATCACCAGCTGAGAATAGGTTTTAGAAATGAGGATTTGGAGGTTCAGAAGAAAGGAGAAGGCATGAAAAGGTAACATGGGAGGAGTGAGGGTGGCTTGACTAGGGCCATATAGTAAGATTGCCTGGCAACCTATAGGGCAAATCTAAGCTGTCTGGTCAAGAATTTAAAATGGACCAGCCAGCTTTTGTGTTTTGCTCCAGCCACAGTTCAGCCACACAAATCAAATACGTATGTAGGTTAGGGGGAAGACAGCTGCATTTAATCAGAGGTGTGGTTTTGTCAAATGAACATAAAAAGAAGCAAAAGGGAGAAACATGAGTCAAAATGTATGGGAGTATTTGTAATGACTGCTGATGGAGTTGAAACTAGGTAAGGAGGGGAAATGAGGACACCAAAGATTTGAGGACCTATGGTGGCATTAAAGATCTCTAGAAGGAATAAGCTGGAAAGATAGGAGGGAGAGATTAGAGAATGGAATGTAGAAAAATGACATCACAGAGATCCGTACTTACTGATAGTGACAAAATCAAGGTTATGACCATAGAAGAGAGCAGATGAGGTAGGTTGGAGGACAAGACCAGTGGAGGTGAAATCAAGAAACTGAACAATGTGGGTGTTGGACAGTTTGTCTACGTGTAAACTTAAATTAACAAGAATGAAAAGTAGTGCTGGTGGGAGAAACCACAAAGACAGGAACTAGAATCTTTGAGAAAGATAAGGAGAATATTTCCAAATATTAATAACAATATTGCTATCATCAGTCACATTAATGAAGTCTAAGGTTTCTTTATAGCAGAGGTCCTCAGACTTTTTGGTCTCAAGATCATTATAAACTCTATTTTTTAATTTAAATTTTAGTTGACATACTGTAATATTGGTTTCTGGAGTGGAATTCGGTGGACAACATCCAGAGTTCATCACAAGTGTGCTCTTTAATACTCATCACCCATCTAGCCCATCTCCCCCTCTACCTCCCTCCATCAACCCTCAGTTTGTTGTCTATCATTAAGACTCTTTTAATGGGGGCGCCTGGGTGGCTCAGTGGGTTAAAGCCTCTGCCTTCGGCTCAGGTCATGATCCCAGGGTCCTGGGATCGAGCCCCACATCGGGCTCTCTGCTCAGCAGGGAGCCTGCTTCCTCCTCTCTGCCTGCCTCTCTGCCTACTTGTGATCTCTGTCTGTCAAATAAATAAATAAAATCTTTAAAAAAAAAATTAAAAAAAAATAAAAATAAAAAAAAATTAAAAAAAAAAAGAAATAAAATCTTTAAAAAAAAAAAAGACTCTTTTAATGGTTGTTTCCCCCTCTCCTTTTTTCCTTTTCCTGCTTCCCATATGTTGATCTGTTTTCTTACTTAAATTCCACAGATGAGCAAGATCTTAGGGTATTTGTCTTTCTCTGACTGATTAAATTCACTTAGTATAATACACTCTGCTCTATCCATGACTTTACAAATGGCAAGATTTCATTTTTGTTGGTAGAAGAGTAACATTCCATCATGTATACATACACTACATCTTTAGCCATTCCTCTGTCTCATCAGTCAATGGACAGTTGAGGTCTCTCCATGGCTTGACTATTGTTGATAATGCTGCTATAAATATCAGAGTGCATGTAGCCCTATTTGTGATTTTTGTAACCTTTGGGTAAATACCTAAGAGTGCAATTGCTGGATCATAGGGTAGCTCTATTTTTAACTTTTTGAGGAACCTCCAAACTGTACTCCAGAGTGGCTACACCAGTTTGCAATCCCACCAATAGTGCCAGAGATTTCCCCTTTCTCTGCATCCTTGCCAACATCTGTTGTTTCTTGTGTTGTTAATTTTAGCCATTCTGAGGTGTGAGGTGGTGTGAGGTGGTACCTCATCATGGCTTTGAATTGTATTTCCTGGATGCTGAGTGATGTTGAACATCTTTTTATTTGTCTGTTAGCATCTGGATGTCTTCATTGTGGAAAATGCCTATTCAGATCATTGTAAACTCATAAACATTGTTGGGAACTATACAGAAATTAAAACCGAGAAAATGTTAAAATATTTATTTATTAAATAAATTTAAAATAATGGTAATATTGCAAGTTAACATATATAACATATGTTTATACAAAGCAACTATATTTCCTCAAACAAAAAATAATTAGAACAGCGGCATTTTACAAATCTCTTTAATATCCGGTCTAATAGAAACAGCTGGATTCTCATATTTATTCTGTATCCAATATGTTGCCATGCCATGAAGCCTCTGGAAAATTCTCCTGTACACATGAGAGAATGAGAGTGAAAGCTAACAAATATTATTATGATATATTTTAATCTTGTGGATACCTTGAAAGTTCTACATACTCCCATATAGCAAGACATAGTACCTTCAGGGTCTTTCTTGGTTCCATACAAATTTTAAGATTATTTGTCTGGTTCTGTGAAAAAAGTTGACGATATTTTGATAGGGATTGCATTGAATGTGTAGTTTGCTCTAGGTAGCGTAGATATTTTAACAATATTCTTCCAATCCATTAGCGTGGAATGTTTTTCCATCTCTTTGCATCTTCCTCAATTTCTTTCATAAGAGTTCTATAGTTTCTGAGTACAGATCCTTTGTCTCTTTTGTTAGGTTTATTCCTAGGTATCTTATTGTTTTGGGTGCATTTGTAAATAGGATCAACTCTTTCTCTTTCTTCTGTTTCATTTTTGGTGTTCAGAAATGCAACTTATTTCTGTGCACTGGTTTTTATATCCTGACATCTTATTGAATCCCTGCATGAGTTCTAGCAGTTTTGGAGTGGAGTCTTTTGGGTTTTCCCCATAAAGTATCATATCTGCAAAGATGAGAGCTTGACTTCTTTGCCAATTCAGATGCCTTTTATTTTTTTTTGTTGTTGTTGTCTGATTGCTGAGGGTAGGACTTCTAGTATTATGTTGAACAACAGTGGTGATAGTGGACATCCTGCTGGATGTCCACTCAGTTTTTTCCCATTGAGAATGATACTCGCTGTGGGTTTTTCAAAGATAGCTTTGATGGTATTGAGGTATGTACACTTTATGCTTACATTATGAAGAGTTTTGATCAAGAAAGGATGTTGTACTTTGTCAAATGCATTTTCAGCATCTATTGAGAGTATCATATGGTTCTTGTCCTTTCTTTTATTAATGTATTGTATCAAATTGATTGATTTGCAGATGTTTAACCAACCTTGCAGTCCAGGAATAAATCCCACTTGGTTGTGGTGAATAATCCTTTTAATGTACTGTTAGATCTTACTGACTAGTATTTTGGAGAACTTTCGCATCCATGTTCATCAGGGATATTGGGCTGTAATTCTCCTTTTTGGTGGCATCTTTTTCTGGTTTTGGGATCAAGGTAATGCTGGCCTCATAAAAAGAGTTTGGAAGTTTTCTTTCCATTTCTTTTTTTTTAGAAGAGTTTCAGAAGAATAAGTATTATTTCTTCTTTAAATGTTTGGTAGAATTCTCTTGGAAAGCCATCTGGCCCTGGGCCCTTATTTGTTGGGAGATCTTTGATGACTGCTTCAATTTCCTTGCTGGTTAAGTCCTATTTAGGTTTTCTACTTCTTTCTGGTTCAGTTTTGGTAGTTTATACATCTCTAAGAATGCATCCATTTCTTCCAGATTGTCTAATTTGTTGGCTTATAGTTGTTCATAATATGTTCTTATAATTGTTTGTATTTCTTTGATATTGGTTGTGATCTCTCCTCTTTCATTCATGATTTTATTTATGTGGGTCCTTTCTCTTTTCTTTTTGATAAGTCTGGCCAGGGGTTTATCAATCTTATTAAATCTTTCAAAGAACAAACTCCTAGTTTCATTGATCTGTTCTAATGTTCTTTTGTTTTCTATTTCATTGATTTCTGCTCTCTTCTTTATTATCTCTCTTCTCCAGCTGGGTTTAGGCTTTCTTTGCTGTTCTTTCTCCAGCTCCCTTAGGTGTAGGGTTAGGTTGTGTATTTGAGACCTTTCTTATTTCTTGAGAAAGGCTTGGAGTGCTATCTTTTTCCCTCTTAGGACCACCTTTGCTACATTCCAAAGATTTTGAACAGTTGTGTTTTTGTTTTCATTTGTTTCCATAAACTTTTTAAATCCTTCCTTAATTTCCTGTTTGACCCATTCATTCTTTAGTAGGATGCTCTTTAGCCTCCATGTATTTGAGTTCTTTCAACTTTCTTCTTACAACTGAGTTCCAGTATCAAAGCACAGTGGTCTGAAAATATGCGGGGAATGAGCCCAATCTTTTGGTACCAGTTGAGACCTGATTTGTAACTCAGGATGTGATCTACTCTGGAGAATGTCCCATGTGCACTCAAGAAGAATGTGTATTCTTGTTTTGGGATGGAATGTTCTAAATATATTTGTGATGTCCATCTGGCCCAGTGTGTCATTCAAAGCCCTTATTTCCTTGTTGATCTTTTGTTCAGATGATCTGTCCATTGCAGTGAGGTGGGTGTTAAATTCCCCTACTATTATTGTATTATTGTCGGTGCATTTCTTTGATTTTGTTATTAATTGGCTGTTCTCATGTTAGGAGCATAAATATTTACAGTTGTTAGATCTTCTTGTTGGATAGACTCTTTAAGTATGATATAATGTCCTTCCTCATCTTTTATTATTGTCTTTGGCTTAAAATCTAATTTATCTGATATAAAGATTGCCACCCAACTTTCTTTTGATGTCCATTAGCATGGTAAATTGTTTTCTACCCCCTAACTTTAAATCTGGAGGTGTCTTTAGGTCTAAAATGAGTCTCTTGCAGACAGCATATCGATGGGTCCTGCCTTTTTTTTTTTTTTTTTTTAAATCTCATCTTATACTCTGTGTCTTTTAATTGGGACATTTAACCCATTTACATTCAGAGTAACTACAGAAAGATATGAATTTCGGGCCACTGTATTGCCTGTAAGGTGATTGTTACTGTATATTATCTCTGATCCTTTCTGGTCTAGTTACTTTTGGGCTTTCCCTTTGCTTAGGGATCTGTTTGAACATTGCTTCTTAGGCTGGTTTGGTGATCACAAATTCTTTTAGTTTCTGTTTGTTCTGGAAGCTTTTTATCTCTCTTTCTATTTTCAATGACAGCCTCGCTGGGTAAAGTATTCCTGGCTGCATATTCTTCTAATTTAGTAGTTTGACTATATCATTCCAGTCCTTTCTTGCCTGCCAGGTCTCTGTGGATAGGTTTGCTGATGATCTAATGTTTCTACCATTGTAGGTTACAGACCTCTTATCTTGAACTGCTTTCAGAATTTCTCTTTGTCTCTGAAATTTGTTAAGTTTTACTATTAGATGTCTGGGTATTGACCTATTTTTATGGATTTTGAGGGGGGTTCTCTGTGCTTCCTGGATTTTGATGTCTGTTTCTTTCCCCAAATTAGGGAGTTCTCCGTTATAATTTGCTTCAATATACTTCTGCCCCCAACCCCTTTTCTTCTTACTCTGGGATCCCAATTATTCTAATATTGTTTCATTTTATGGTATCACTTATCTCTCAGATTCTCCCCTCATGATCCAGTAGTTGTTTATCTCTCTTTTTCTCAGCTTCTTTCTCCATCATTTGGTCTTCTAAATCACTAATTCTCTCTTCTGCCTTATTTATTCTAGCAGTTAGAGCCTCCATTTTTTATTGCATCTCATTAGTAGTCTTTTTGATTTTGACTTGGTTAGATTTTAGTTCACCTATTTGGGAATGGGAGGGAAGAATGGGATCAGGTGGGTGAATAGAACAGAGCCATATACTAGATTTGGGGTGCATTTTGAACTGTTGGAAGAAACTGCATGCCAAAATTTTAAAGAAAGAAAAATTTATGTATATACAAAAATAAATACAATGAAGGGATAGAATATGACTGTAAAAATGAAAATTAAAGAAATTAAAATTAAAGATTTTAAAAAATAAATTGATAAGATAAGAAATTGGTCGAGAGGGGGTGCCTGGGTGGCTCAGTGGGTTAAGCCTCTGCCTTCAGCTTGGGTCATGATCTCGGGGTCCCGGGATCGAGCCCCACATCAGGCTCTCTGCTCAGCAGGGACCCTGCTTCCCCTCTCTCTCTGCCTGCCTCTCTGCCTACTTGTTAAGTCTGCCTGTCAAATAAATAAATAAAATCTTAAAAAAAAAAAAGAAAGAAAGAAATTGGTCGAGAAAGGAAAGAAGAAAAATTTTTTAAAAATAAAGAAGGGATGCCTGGGTGGCTTAGTGGTTAAGCCTCTGCCTTCGGCTCAGGTCATGATCCCAGGGTCCTGGGATCGAGTCCCACATCAGGCTTCCTGCTCAGCAGGGAAGCCTGCTCCCCACTCTCTCTCTGCCTGCCTCTCTGCCTACTTGTGATCTCTGTCTGTCAAATAAATAAATAAATGGAATCTTAAAAAAATAATAATAAAAAATAAAGAAAATTAAAAAATTAAAGTTGAAAGATTAAAGAATCATGGGGAAGAAAGCCATGAATTCTATGTGCTGTATTCTCCTAGCGTTGGAGTTTTGTAGTTTTTATTGATCAGTAAACTTAGCCTTGGCTGGATGTTCTTGTTGGTCTTCTGGAGGAGGGTCCTGTTGCCTTGATTCTCAAATGTCTTTGCCTGAGGTGAAATTGCATCACCCTTGCCAGGGGCCTGGCTAAGTAATCTGCTCAGGTTTGCTCTTGGTAACTTTTGGTCCCTGAAGGCTTTCCACACAACTTTAGTGGATGAGAATGGAAATGGCGGCCTCCCAATCTGTGGCCCCAGAGACTAGAGAGCAGGGCCCCACTCTTCAGTGTTCCCTCAGAGGAAAAAACAGTCAATCAGTCCTGTCTCTCTTGTCTCCGGCCAGTCTCTAGCCAGTCTTTGGCTGCACTGTGTGCTCACTGGGCCTGTGACCAAGCATCTCTATCTCTGGCACACGGCCCCCACTGACGTCTCCAAACCGAGCAGACTCCTGTGGTGTGCTCCCCTGCCACTTCTTCTGGGGGAAGAAGAGGAGTCTCCCCAGATCTGCAACTTGTTGGGCCCCTGGGTGGTGCTGGGGATCACGGTTTATGGCATCCCGAGCTGAGAGCCCACTCCTCTGCTCATCTTTGCAGCCAGCTTCCCTGCTGCAATACCTGGGAGCTCTGCCAGCTCAGGCATCCCCAGTCTTCCTGTGACCCCAAGGGTCCTGAGACCACACTGCCCACCTAAGATTCTTCCCCACTTTGCCACCTGAACACCTTTCAGTTCGGGATGTCCCTCACCGGAGCAGACTTCTAAACGTTCTGATTTTGTGCTCTGCTGCTCTGTCACTTGGTGGGAGCTGGCTGACAGAGGATCCCTCCCCCCACAGCCTATCTTCCCAAATATTGCCTTGGATTCACTTCTCCGCACCTCCTACCTTACAGAAAGTGGTAGTTTTCTGTTCATAGAGTTGCAGCTATTCTTTTCTTCGATCTCTGGTTGAGTTTGCTGGTGTTCAGAATGGCTTGATAGCTATCTAGCTGAGTCCCTGGAACCAGACAAAATTAAAGTCTCCTACTCTTCCACTATCTTGGACTCTCTCCTATTCAACATTTTTTTAAGAATTTATTTAGTTCATTCTTTTCATTGGCTCCCAACAACATTTTAGGGCTGAAAGTAATTCTGATATTCAGATTGTGCAAGCTTGGCCCTTCCTAACAAATTCTAAAGCCAATTTTATTCATGAACAAAACTGGAAGAATCAGAAGTCCAAATTAGCAAGCTGAAAACAGCACTGAGCTTAAAAGAAAATACAAATGCAGGATAGTTAGATATGGGCATAAGGATAGATTAACATTAGGTAATCTGTTAATGACTATATTTTCAAAATCACCAAAAAGAAAATTATTTGATATTTATTAAAAAGTATTTGATAAAATTCCACAACCATTAAGGATTTAAGAACAGGGAAGTCTCAGAAGGCATGGGGGCCAGGGATGGCCCCAAAGAGTAGGAGGAGAGAGGGAGGGGAGAAGGTATGTGGGGCTAAGTGTCACCACTAAACACTCTTAGCCAGAATTCCAAGTGAGACTCTGCAAGGATAGGTGTGGGAGCAATGGCATCTAAAGATGAACAAGCTGTAGAAATATATCAACATGGAAACTGCCAGCCAGGAAAATGGAAAAAAGGATGAAAATGAGCAAGTTGCTAATAAAGGATATTCCTTGGCCCTCCCTTTGGAGGCTGGTAAATAGTGTGTGCCTAGAGTTAATTGTAGGCAGTTCCAAGTAGGCAACCCATCTTGTAGTATAGGTGGGGCATGATTCAGAGACTTGGAAAGTCGCTGGCAAGGATGAGAGAAGAGAATATGGAAAGGATTGGGGAGGAGGTGAGACAGCTGATGGAAAAGCTGACGGAAAAGTAGTTCAGTCATAGTCTGCAGGCAGTTAGCACTGACCCTCCCCGCTGTGACCAACATATTGTGTTTTGCCTTATGCCTTGAATACTGATGTTTTCCCTGAAGTTAATAGGAAGATGCACCTGCTTCCTAAACTTGCGTGTTCTCCATGTACCATTGTTGTCATCCTTTCTGTATTACATGTCTCTTGTGGGCCCCCTATGGCCAGCTTCTAACTAAATGCAGAGAGAGGAGGAAGCAGGCTCCCCGCTGAGCAGAGAGCCCAACGGGTCCCAGGACCCTGAGATCATGACCCGAGCCGAAGGCAGAGGCTTCAACCCACTGAGCCACCCAGGTGCCCAGAGATTTACCTTATTTTATGGCAAGATGTTAATTATATATTGTGACATTCATAAAGCAGTTAGAAAAGGGGGCGTCTAGGTGGCTCAGTCAGTTAAGCGTCTGCCTTCCTTTCAGATCACGATCCCAGAGTCTTGGGATAGAGTCCTGCATCAGGCTCCCTGCTCAGGGGGGAACCTGCTTTTCCCTGTCTGCTGCCCCCCTTGCTTGTCTGTCTCTCTCCCCCTCTCTGAAAAATAAGTAAATAAAATCTTTTTTTTTTAAGTGAAAAAAAAAAAAAGAGAGAGAAAAGAAAAAAGAAAAGGGAATCTCAAAAACTAGGAACAGAAGGAAACTTCCCTGTTTGATAAAAACTATTTCCCAGAAATCTATAACAGATCATTTTAAATTACAGCAATGGTCACTTTCACTTCTGCTTAAGGCTGCACTGGAGGTCCCAGTTAATGCCAAATGAAGTATAAATGTTGAAAAGTGAGACAGATCTGTCAATATTTTCAAACAGTATGATTTTTCTACCTAGAAAATACAAGTAAGTCAATTGATAAAGTATTGGAAATAACAACAAAATCCAGTAAGGTGGTCAAATAGAAGATATACTCCACCAGTAATGGATTAGAAAAATATTATAAATGATAAAATATACTCATGATAACAATAAAAATCATAAAACATCCCAGAACAGCTTTTTCTGGTCACCTATGAACTCCCAATTACCTAAGGCTGTGATCAGTCTTATTTGATCTATCAACAATATTTGATAAAGCATATTACTCTTTTCTTTTGGAAACATTTCATTACTTTACATCCAAAATACATATATATTCAATCTCGGTTTTGCCTCATTGGCCAAAATTACATATATGTACAGTGTATATATGTGTGTTTAAATATATATGTATTTGTGTGTATATACACACATGTACACACATATACAACATTTGGTATATATACCAAATATATATAGTTATATATATATATAAAACATTTGGTGTATATATATAGATAGATAGATACATATATACATGTATATATATATAATGCATTATTTATATATGTAAACATAACACATATCAGCCAAGATCATTCATAAGACAAATGTTATTAAAACATATTGTCATATTTTACTACTATGAATTTTTCCACTTGCAGTGTTTCCATGAATCCCCCAGGTGGCAGACAAATACAATTTCCACTTGATTAAACTTACTTGGTAAGAATGTTACTTTCTTATTGCAAATCAGCTAGAAATATTAATCAAAATTCTAGAATGCAGGCCAAGTATACTTACCATACAATTATGGAACTAATTCCTTATAACTTACTTTAGAATTTTATCAGGAACATAAATGGCAATTCTTAAATTGCTGAGCAGACATTGTAATTAGACTCTTTGGTAAATATATATTCCACTTGATCCATCATTCTAAACACTTAGAAATGTATCTCTTGGGTATGAAAGTTAATATTGGTCCTTTGGGATCTGAAAAAATCAATTAAGCATCACTGATAACAAAGCAAAAGCTCTGTTAGCCAAGTAATCGGGTTTTAAAAAATTCTTTAGAGGGGGGCCTGGGTGGCTCATTAGACATCTGCCTTCGGTTCAGGTCATGATCCTGAATTCTGGTCTCGAGCCGCCACTTTGAGCCCCATACTGGGCTCCCTGCTCAGCAGGAAGCCTGCTTCTCTGTCTACCACTCTCCCTGCTTGTGTTCCCTCTCTTCCTCTCTCTCTCTCTCTCTCTCTCTCTGATAAATAAATAAAATCTTAAAAAAAAAAAAGATTTTGTTTATTTATTTGACAAAGAGATAGAGATCACAAGTAGGCAGAGAGGCAGGCAGAGAGAAAGGAAGGGAAGGCAGGCAGAGGCAGAGGGAAAAGCAGGTTCCCCGCCGAGCAAGGAACCTGATGTGGGACTTGATCCCAGGACCCTGGAGATCATGACCTGAGCCGAAGGCAGAGGCTTAACCCACTGAGCCACCCAGGCGCCCACTCTCTAATGCCTTTTTTAAAAAAGATTTTATTTATTCATTTGACTGGGAGGGAAGGCGCAACCAGGGAGAACAGCAGGCAGAGGGAGGACCCTGGAATCCTCCCCGCTCACCCCACCCCGGGGATCATGACCTGAACAGAAGAAAACACTCAATGAACTGAGCCACCCAGGCACCCCTCCAATTGCCTTTTAAGAGAAGCTGAACACTTTTGTCAGGGATGGGCGCCTACGTCAGAATCTACCCTGTAGATAGACTCTCCACTGAGGAATTAAGTAATCCAATCACAGACACCCTACTTGAAAGGTTGGAGAACGAAGAGAGACACCAGGAGAGAAAGAAAGACCATGTGGACTCTGGTGTAACCAGTCCTTGAACTGTCAAGGTTATGAAATGACTTATAATTTTAAACCATACACACCCTTACAGTACTCTTTTCCCTTAAGACTGAACGAACTTCTGTTCTTTGTAACCTAGAGTGTGACCCAACCACATTTTGGTAAATTATCGATTCGTGTCCTGTCCCCCACCTCTTTTTTTACCCCATGTAAAGATTTTATTTATTTACTTGAGAGAGAGAGCATGAGAAGGGTCAGAGGGAGAAACAGACTCCCTGCCGAGCAGGGAGCACCATACGGGACTCAATCCTGGAACTCCAGGATCATGACCTGAGCCGAAGGTAGCCACTCAACTAACTGAGCCACCCAGGGGCCCCTTGTTTCCCCTTCTTATTCAGTTTCATCACCTTTTATGGGAGCTTGTTCACCAAACAATTCATTTGAAATGAATTTTTAAAAAGAGATTTTACCAACTCTGAAAACAACTTGATATTGCACAAAAATAAATAATATTTTAAAACTTTGCTTCCACAGTATCATTATTATCCTCGATCCTGAAAATTGTATAAAAGATGTATTCATTTTCTGGGAAAAAAAATCCACAATCTCCATAAATTTACGTTATCTAAAATGCCATGTTTTCAGGACATGAATTTGGCCCACAAAAGACTCTCAGTAAAATATGTATGCCTCATAATCTTTGGTGAAATAATATTCTGCACAATAATACAATACTACCACTATACTCTGCCTTTCATCCAAGGACTCTTCTAAATTCCTTTTATGAGGCAACACATACTTTCAACTCTATGACGGTCATTTCATTGTTTACTGGTAATAGTACACAGAAGGATGGAATGTGCTATCCCTGGCATAGAGAGTTCTGCTGGAAGTTTAGAGAGAATAAAATGTTTCCATCCTTCAGTGACTACAGAGAAAACACTTGTGAGAAAGAGTAAAGTTCCAAGAAGTATATATTTATTATCTCTGTGCTGGTTAGTTGGAACTCCTTGTCCATGAGATCATGATTATAATCCCAATGTGGTTCATTTGTCTTTCCTAGTGCCCTTAATCATAGCACACACCATAGCCCTAGCCAACTGCTTGACAATGTCTCTTCTTGGTCCAAAAGGGGGCCTGTTAAGCTAGTAAAATAATTCATGCAACTCCACCACTGTAACTGAAGAAATAGTTTAAAATTCTTGTCCAAGTGACAATAGATTAATAGTTAATCATTTTCATCCAGACACTTAGTAGTTGTATAGAAAGGCACTGCATATATATGCACAAACAATTCCTAAATGATCTAGATGAACAATGGATTCTGCACAAGAAAAGACATAAAAGTTTCTATATATTTATATATAAATTATAAATATAAACATTATATATATGTGCATATATATATATATAATTCTGCACAATACCCAGAAATGGAATTGTTGCATCATATGGTAGTTCCATTTCTAATTTTTTTGGAACCTCCATACTCTTTTCCATAGTGACTGTACCAATTTACATTCCCACCAACAGTATACAATCCCATCTTAATATGATGGGATTTCCCAAGTGTGTTTCATTGTGTGTCAATGTACAAATAGAGCATTACTTTTTAAATTTTATAATTGGATGTTTGTACTTCTGACCCTTGAGATATGGCATTTGTCTCTCTGTGTCTGACATTTCATTTAGTATATGCCGTCACGGTCCATTCATGTTGTCACAAATGGCGGGATTTCCTTCTTTTTTTATGGCTGAATTTTATAAATATATATATATATGATATATACTATATATATTATATAATTTATATTTTGTATTATATATTTTATATTTTGTATTATATATAATGTATGTTATATATAATATATTTTATATATGTATATAATTTAGCCATATTTGTGTATTATAATATATTTAAAACATTTATATATTGCATTTACATATATACATTTATATATTCTATTTTTTATATTTACATATATCACATATTTATCTATTCATCCATCATTGGACACTTAGGTTGTTTTCATGTCTTGGCTATTGTAAATAATGCCACAATGTACATGGGGTTGCAGATATCCTTTCAAATTAATGTTTTTGTTTGCTTCAAATAAAGAAGTGGAATTGCTGGATCATATGGTAGTTCCATTTTTTATATTTTTGGACCCTCCATACTGTTTTCCATAGTGTAGCTATATTAATTGACATTTCCACCAATAATGTACAAAGCTTTCCTTTTCTCCACATCCTTGCCAAAACTTATTATTTCTTGTCTTTTTTTTTTTTTTAAAGATTTTATGTATTTATTTGACAGAGATCACAAGTAGGCAGAGATGCAGGCAGAGAGAGAGAGAGGAGGAAGCACGATCCCAGGGCCCTGAGATCATGACCTGAGCCGAAGACAGGGGCTTCAACCCACTGGGCCATCCAGGCACCCCTTGTGTTTTTGATGATAACCATTCTAACAATTGTGAAGTGATAATCTCATTGTGGTTTTGATTTGCATTTTCCTAATAATGAGTGACGTTTGACACCTTTTCATGTACCTATTGGCCATCTGTATGCCTTTTTTGGAAAAATGTCTGTTCGGATCCTCTGCCCATTTTATTTTGTTTATCTATTTTGCCCATTTTAAAATCAGATTGTTTTTGGCCTTTGAATATCTTTATATATTTTGGATATTAACCCCTTATCAGATATATCATTTTCAAATATCTTTTCTCATTCTGTAGGGTGCCTTTTCAATTTGCTGATGGTTTCCATTGCTGTGTACAAGCTTTTTAGTTTGATGTGGTCCCATTTGTTTATTTTTGTTTTTGTTGCCAATAGAGTCTTTTTTTAAAAAAATCTTTTACTTATTTGACAGACAGAGATCACAAGTAGGCAGAGAGGCAGGCAGAGAGAGAGAGGGGGAAGCAGACTCCCCACTGAGCAGAGAGCCTGATGCCGGGCTCCATCCCAGGACCCTGGGATTATGACCTGAGCCGAAGGCAGTGGCTTAACCCACTGAGCCACCCAGGCGCCCGACCTACCAATAGAGTCTTAATAAGATGAGGAAAACAAAGGGCTTTAAAAGATTAAAAATCAGAACATTCTAGTTTTATACCATAGTCATTTGTTTGAGGGGCACCTGTCTGGCTCAGTAGGTAGAGCACATGACTCTTGCTCTCGGGGTTGTGAGTTTGGGGTCATGAATTCAAGCCCCATGTTGAGTGTAGAGATTACTTTAAGGAAATAAATAATAAATAAATAAGGTAAAAAAAAAAAGAAGAAACAACAAAACACCCATACCCTATGGGAAAAAAATCACTTGTTTGAAACACAGCAAATCAACAGTAGCAGAAAAAAAAAAAAGTAGTGATTATCTCTCCTTTGGCTACCTTACCCATGTAAGTAATGGTAAAGTAATTTGATACTATCTGCATATCAGAAAGGACAACCCATATCCTTTACACCTATTGTTGAACTTCAGCTGTGTGAAAATTGGGTTAATAATGATTGCTGTAGTATTACTTAACAACAAGCCAAAGTGTGGGGTTTTTTAGTAAGATACTCGATCATGAATTAAGTATGAGTTCATGAAATACCAATACCAATACGTTTTCTCCAATAAAGTAAAATCTTAAAAAGAAATCCCTTAGGGCGCCTGGGTGGCACAGTCAGTTAAGCATCCGCCTTTGGCTCAGGTCATGATCCCAGGGTCCTGGAATTAAGTTCCACATTGGGCTCCTGGCTCAGCAGGGAACCTACTTCTCCCTCTGCCTGCTGCTCCCCCTGCTTGTGCTCTTTCTGTCAAATTAAAAATAAATAAATAAAGAAAGAAAGAACGAAAACACAACTATGGGAGTGATAGCAGAAAGCTCAATGACAGTGTTAGACATATTAAGTATGAAGCTGTCAACGACCCCCAAATTGATCTATAGTTTCAAGACAATTATAATCAAAATATAAGATTTTTTAGGATATTGATGAGATAATTCTGAAATTTATATGGAAAAAGAAAAACAAAGGTGAAAGTCTTACAGTACCTATTTTTAAGACTTATTAAGACAGTCTGATACTAACAAATGGAACAAAACAGGGTCCAGAAATAAATTCATACAATTTTTGACCAAAGATAAAATGATGAAGAAAGGTTAGACTTTTCGGCATATGGTATTAGAACAATTGGACTCCTATGTGCAGAAAACTAAATTTCAACCTATACCTTACACCTTATACAAAATTAACTCAGAATGGATCACAGACTTCTAAATAAAACTATAAAGTTTTTTGAAAAAACAAAGGGGAGTTTCTTTTGCTTTGGATCAGGCAAAGAACTTTGAGGCACGATGACCAAAGCATATTTAATCCATAGAAAAAAATATTGATACATTGGACTTCATCAAAATTAAAAAGATTTTCTTTTTTGGAAGACACCATTAAGGGAATAAAAAGACAAGCCACAAACTGGAGGAAAATATTTACATCACATATCTGACTGAAGAGTTGTATCCGGATTATATGAAGAACTCTTGAAACTTAACAATAAGGAAGAAACACAATTTAAAAAGCACGCCAAAGATTTGAACAGCCACTTGATAAAGAGCATGAACAGATGGCAAATAAAAACACAAAAAGATGCTCTCTTTCTTTCTTTTTTTAAAATTTATTTTTCAGAGAGATAGCACAAGCAGTGGGCAGTGGCAGGCAGAGGCAAAGGGAGAAGCAGATCTCCCACTGAACAAAGAGCCAGATGTGGGACTCGATTCCATGACCCTGGGATCAAGACCTGAGTTGAAGGCAGGTGCTTATCCAACAGAGCCACCCAGGCGTCCCAAGATGTGCCATCTCATTAGTCATTAAGGAAAGGCAAATTGAAACCATGATAGGATGTGGCTGCAAACCCTACTGAATGGTAAAACAACACCACAACACCGCCTGATAATACCCAGTGCTGAAGAGGATGAAAAGCAGCTGGAACATTGCTGGTGGAAATATAAGATGGTACAGACGCTTCCTGAAACAGTTTGGCAATCTTCTGTAAATATATACATACTTACCATATGACCCAGCAATTCCACTCAGAGGTGTTTTCCCCAAGGTAAATAAAAACTGTCTTCACCAAAAAAACCATACAAATGTTTGTAGTAACTTTATTCATCATCCCAAAAGACTGGGAACAAACCAAATGTCCATCAGCTGGTGTTTAATAAAGGAACTGTAGTGCATCTATATTAAAGAAATGCTATTCGGCAACTAAAAGGAACTACTACTCATATACAGAATAGTGTGGCTGAATTTCAAATACATTATGCTTAGTGAAAGAAGACAGACTCAAAAAGACCACATACAAAACAAAAAAACAAAAACAAAAACAAAAACAAACAAAACACCACATACAGATTGATTGCATTTAGGTGACATTCTGGAGAAGGAAAAACGTGGGAGGAGACCAGATTCGTGATTGCCAGTTAATTTCACCAGGCCATTTTGAGAATTGTGAAGTTGTGTGATATTCCTTCTTTGTCTCTTTTGCTGAATACTCCTTATTGCCCAAATCTAGAATGCTCTAGGCCTCAGTTCCTAGAACTTTTCCATCACAGTCTTTTCTTTGGTGATCACATTCAGTTCCACATTCCGCTGCTAACTCCCAAATTCAGGCAATGCCTCTGTTCTGCCATGAAGACTTATTAAACCAACAGCCTTTGTGACATTTCCACTTGGGAATCCAATAGTACCTCAAACTTAACATGTCCAAAACAGAGCTTCTGATCTCATTCAGCAACCCCTGTCTTCTCCTAGGCTTTACCAAGTCAGAGAATGGCCACTGCATTTGTCCAATTGCTCAGGCCAAAAACAGTTCAGTCATCCTTGACCTCTCTCTTCCTCTTGCCCCCTATCCTAGCAGCAATTCTAGTAAATTCCATCTTCAAACAAACAAACAAACAAAAAACATAAATAAAATCTGAGCACTTCCCTGCACCTCTACTGGCCTCACTTTGCTGCAGGCCACGATCGTGTCTCACCTGGATTACTGTGATTGCCTCCTAACTGGTCCCCCTACTTCTGCCATCTGTCCTCTGAGAAACAGATGACAAGACATGATTAAATGTACAGGAAATTTATCATGGGAAACCCTTTGTGGGAGAAAATGAAGAGGGAGTTAGGAGAGGCTAAAAAAGTTGTCAAACTGTATGCAAGTTTGGATTCAGATGGCGAGAAGGAAGGTTGGGTGTTGGGGGAACAGTCTTAGGCTGCTGTGCAATTAAGAGAAGTCCTTGTACCAAAGTCATCGGGTCAGAGGAGCCCTGTGATTCTTGGGAGGGGACCTGCCGTAGTATACCAGCTATGCTCAGTCATTGGCGGAGAACAGCCAGAGCAAAGCAGGGCCTTAAAACACAGCCATGGCCTTCCATCAATTACGCAGGAAGCCATTGAGACTGTTTCCCAGTAGCTACCATATCCCCTTCAGTCTATTCTCTATACAGTTGTCAGAGTGATCCTGCTCAAATGAAGCCAGACGATTTCACTCTACTGCTCAAAACCCTTTTCAAATCACTTTTTTCATTTAATTCAGAATTAAACCAAGCTCCAAACATGAGCCGCCTACCACTATAAAGAGGTGAGACTGATAGGTCCTCACCTTCTAAAGTGAAACATTTGGGACATACATGGGGTAGTCTGACCTGATAGTGTGCTCTGACCAGGTTTGGTAACAGTTGGAAAGTCAGATGTTGGCTTCTTAGAAAAAGTAGAGTTTGACTTCTCTGGAATCCTGTGATATGTTAGAGCACCTTCTCGAAGTGTTAGGTCACAGGATATAGAGGGGATTGTATCAACATACAACACATTTACTTTTCCAAGGAGAGAATAAGGAAAGTATGCATGCTTGAGGTTTTCTTGGAGAAGTACTCGAAGATTCATCTACAACCAGGGACTCTTAAGGTTTAAGTAGATTGGGATTTCTCTCCTTGTCTCCTACTAAACAATTGGATTGACTCTGTTTCCAATTTGTCACTCCTAGTGGATATGGATGACTCTTCCTGGAATTAATGTACAAGGAAAGTAAAAGAAACAAGGGCTACTTGGAGAAGCAGTCAATTCCATGGCTGGGGCAGGAAAAGACAAGATGAGTTGGGAACATCCTATTGTATCAGAAAGTAAGGAAGTGCTGAAAAACTAAGGGAATGTAAGACCCAGCTTGAAGGGATTACCACGGGTGAAATACTGGTGAGTCTGAGCAGCAAAGTAAATAATAACAGGAATGGGTTATAACTCATTAGTTGACAAAAGAGAAGCTACGAGTCCCTGTTATTACAGGAAAAAAGTCTCCATTTTATAGATCCTGTAATAATTGATTCATAAAAGAATCATCAATAAATAATAAGACTATTATGTGAAAGACTGATGGGGAACATGATATTCATACAGTCTCAAAGTATCACTCACAGAATACTTCCTAATTACAAAGGGAAAAGATATCTATCAGAGAATTTCAGGAGGACCTGAATGAAATGAACCAAGTTAACACCAGGGATGAGGCAAACTAACTTCTCCCCTCATTAGGTTTGATGATTTACTGGAAGGACCCAGAAAACTTTAAAAACTGTTTTTCTCACAGTTACCATTTATTATAGCAAAAGGGTATAGATTAACATCAGCAGAGTGAAAAGGAGCATAGGGCAAAGTCTGGGGAAAACTAGGAATAAGCTTCTAGTGGGGACACACGGGGAGCACTCAATCTTCCCAGCAACTGTGTGTGACCATATGTGTCAAGGTTTGGCAACCAAAGAAGCTGACCCTTGCCTTGGTGTTCCGGGTTTTATTGGGGGCCAGTTACAGAGGGCTGTATCACCATGTGACTGATCTTAGGGATCTCCTCCCCAGATTCCAGAGGTCAAACTAATGCAGCATAAACCAGGGTCTGAGGCATATGAAAACAGGTATGTGCCGTAAATCAAAATACTAGCATAAATTATCTGGTTAAACTGATACACGATGGCCCAAGACCCAAGGCCTATAAAAACACTTTTTTTCCAGGCAGGATGTTCTGAGTGCTCAGAGGTTATCTCTCAGAACCGGGTCAAGGTCCAATCCTTGCTCTGGAATGTGCAGAGGCTGACAACCTAGCCTGCTAAGTTAACCCTTTATGGCATACTGCCTGTTAGGAAAAGGGCACAAATCAACAATGTAGTATCCTGCCAAATTTTTAACCTAGACTGAGTTGTGAGAAAATCATCTTGAAAGCTAGACTGATTGATGCTTGGCAAAACAGTTGTCCTGACTCTTAATAAATGTCAGTGTAATGAAAGACCAAAAACAGGAAAAGAAATAAAAAGGTGGGATGCTATTCTAGATTAAAAGAGACCAAATAGGGGCACCTGGGTGGCTCAACCAGTTAAGCGTCTGCCTTTGGCTCAGGTAACAATCTTGGGGTCCTAGGATTGAGCCCAGCAGCAGGTGGCGGGCTCCCTGCACAGTGGGGAATCTGCTTCTTCTGCCTCTCCCACCCCTACTCCCAGCCTAGTGCTTTCCTTCGGACATGTGCTCTCTCCCTCTCTCTCTCAAATAAATAGATAAAATCTTAAAAAAAAAAAAAAAAAAAAAAAGGAGAGCCCAAAGAGACGTCAAAACTAAATACAGTGTGTGATCCTTAATGAGGATGTTCTTGATCAAAACAAAACAAAATATGAGATATTATTGGGACAACTTGGGACATGTGACTATGGTGGATAATATTGCATTCCTATTAAATTTCCCAAATATGACAAAGACTTCCTCTTTAGATTGAACTTGAGTCAGGCTCCTCTGAGTCCTCTTTCTGACTATGCCCCTGACCTTGGGCTCAGTCCTTGGCATATCATGTATAGTTATAGCAAGAGTCCTGCTGGGTCAGTCTATAGAAAATCTCCTATCCATCTAGCCACTCTTGATATCTGATTAAATTTGTCATCCTTACCTTCCATATCTTATACCCTGGCCTGCTTTCAGCAAGAATCCCATCATACAGTTTATTTATTTTATTATTATATATATATATATACATACATATATATATGTATAATATATATATAATCTCTAGGGGCACCTGGGTGGCTCGGTGGGTTAATTAAGCCTTTGCCTTTGGCTCAGGTCATGATCTCAGGGTCCTGGGATCGAGCCCTGCATTGGGCTTTCTGTTCAGCAGGGAACCCGCTTCCCCATCTTTCTCTGCCTGCCTACTTGTGATCTCTCTTTCTCTGTCAAACAAATAAATAAATAATCTTAAAAAAAATTAAAGTAATATCTACACTCAACATGGGGCTCAGATTCATGACCCCAAGATCAATGGTTGCATATTCTACCAATTGAGCCAATGAGGTACCCTCCATCCTTGGGTTTAGCCACAAACTCTCTGATGTTTTGTTTTAGCAATTTTCATCAACTGACATTCACCCTGTTTCTTCCTTATAAATTCCCATTTGTCTTTATTGGAGTTGGGCTCAATCTCTCTCCCATATCACAAAACCCATTGTAGTAGTTCTCCCTGAATAAAATCTGCCTTATCGTCTTGAACAGGTGTCATGAATAATTTTTTTCTTTAACAAGTATAATAATTATATCATGATTATGAAGAAGATATCCTTGTTTTTAGGAGAAATAGGCTGAAATACTTAGAAGTGTCGTGAAGTCTATTTACTAACCTGTAAATAATTTAACAAATACTTATACATGTATATATGTGTATGTATAGATTTATGTGTATGTGCTATATATATGTGTGTGTATATGTTATATGTATATATGTGTATATGTGGGAAGAGAGAGAGCAAGAGAGGGAGCATATTTGGTAAAATGTCGACAATTAAATGAATCTAGGATGAGTATTCATATTTACAATTTTTACAAGTTTTCTGGTTTTTAGGTTTTGTTGGTTTTTTTTTTGAGAGAAAGAGTGCGAACAAGACAGAGAGAGAGCAGGAACAGTGGGGAGGGGCAGAGAGAGAGAGGGAGAAGCAGGCTTCCAGCTGAGCAAGGAGCCCAAGGCACAGCTCGATTCCAGGACTCTTGGCTCATGGCCTGAGCTAAAGGCAGATGCTTAACCAACTGAGCCACCCAGGAGCCTCATGGTAATTCTATTTTTGATTTATTAAGAAATCTCCATACTGTTTTCCATAGTGACAACATCACTTTACTTTCCCATTAACAGTGCACAAGGGTTCCAATTTCTCCACATTCTCACCAACACTTGTTATTTTTTGTTATTTTGATAGTGGCCAATTCTCATTGTAGTTTTGATTTGCATGACTTATGATTAGTAATGTTAAGTATCTGTTCGTATATTTGTTGGCCATTTGTATATCTTCTTCGGAAAAATGTCTGTTCAAGTCCTTTGCCCATTTAATCGGATTATCTGTTATTTTAGTTGTTGAGTTGCAAGAGTTTTTTTTTTTAATATTTTATTTATTCATTTGACAGACAGAGATCACAAGTAGGCAGAGAGGCAGGCAGAGAGAGAGGAAGGGAAGCAGGCTCCCGCTGAGCAGAGAGCCCAATGCGGGGCTTGATCCCAGGATCCTGAGATCATGACCTGAGCCGAAGGCAGAGGCTTTAACCTACTGAGCTACCCAGGTGCCCCGAGTTGCAAGAGTTTCTTATATTCCGGATATTAACCTCTTATCAGATACACGATTTGCAAATATTTTCTTCCTTTTTATAGGCTGATTTTTCACTCTGGTCATTTTCTTTGTTGCACAGAAATATGGTTTGATGTAGTCCCATTTGTCTATATTTGCTTTGTTGCCTGTCATATCCAAGAAATCATTGCCAAATCCAAGGTCCTGAAGTTTCCCTCCTATGTTTTCTCCTAGAAGATTTGTAGTTTCAGGTCTTACATTTAGGTCTTTAATCCATTTTGAGTTAATTTTTGCATATGATGTCTGTTCAGGATCCAACTTCATTATTTTGCACGTGGATATCCACATAGCTATTGGCTTTTAAAATTATCTTTACTGAATGCCTGGCAAAGATCTTATTATATCATCATGATATGTTGCTTACTGAGGACATGATAATGATCTTTTCTTTTTGGGCTTTTCAGTTTAAGTTGATAGGAAAAGTTATCTCAGCTTGATTATATAGAAGACATGTGTGAATTTTATCTGTAAATATATTTGACTCTATAAGCAACAAGTACATTCTTATACATCTTATAAATGTGTAAAAGCAAAAAAATTCTAGAAACTCTAATAGCAGTAAGCGCTAATTTAGGAAAGTCAGTTGGATAGAAAAAACAATAACAATAGGAAGAAAGCAATTTATTAGTTAATTTGCTTACCCTGTATTAAGAGGGCTTTGCAATGTTGAAAACGAGCTCGTGTGCTAAACATCTCTCTGGAAAAAAATAGATGAACATCTTAGGTAATAGGATAGTGGAAGATGGGACAAAACAAGAGGCATTTGGATTAATTGAATTAGTATCCTGTTGAATTTAAGAATAGAGTGTACCGCACGTGCACAGACATAGATCAATAGCAGATTTGGGGAAACACTGTTAGACTGCACCTGTTGGAGTCCTCAGTGAATCCAGTCCTTGTTTAAGGCTTCCAGTTGGAGCTGGCAGTTGTTGTAGGGATTAAATTATTTAAAGCCTTCAGCTGGCTGGTGTAGGCAAGCAGTAGCTTAGAAAACACTTAATCTATTTTTTAAAATCTGTTCCTAAGTTTGCTTTGCTTAGGCTGTAAGACTACATGCACCACCCACCTGCCACATTCTGGAATCTTTTTGTCAGAGAGGGTAAATTTATCCAAGAAAAAAAAAAGTTCTTTAAGGGATAGTCTATATTTTAATACAATATGCTTATTTTGAGCGTGATTTATTTGTAATAAAGATTTTGCTAAGCAACTAAAGAGGCAGTGATTAAACTTATTTTCAAAAGGGAATTACCAAATTACTTATTTCAACAACTATCTTTTAAGGTTTTATTTTTAATCATGTTGGAGGGGGTTTTTGGTAACATTGCCTGGCCCCTTTCAACAAGATCATTTTTAAAAGACAGCTCCACATGTATTAAGTAATTTGATAGTCCATTACAATGTATTTAACTTCTTTTTAGTAAATTAGTGTTACTTAATAAACTGCACTGTGCCTTGAAGTGACTAACAAGAAGTTTGGATAAACCTTCTGGATAATTCTGAGGCAGAGGATTCACTAGGCAAACTTCTTATATATAATTAATCATTACCTAGAGGCCCAGTGTATTTTTTTCACTGATGAAACCTGCAAAGAGCTACTTTCCTACTAGGAATTTTTAGTCTAGTTTGGGCTTCTATCATTTGTTAGATGCATGTTAGATGACATTAATACATTTCCAAAATAAAGAACTATGTTTCTAGCGTCATTCACTGCCTTAAGTTCTTTCTTGGCTGCCTCTGAAATAATAAAACTTTTATTTCTCCAAATTGCTGGATATGGAATAGAATAATTATGGTGGGTGTATACTCTCATTTTCCTGAATTCTATGTATAGAATTTTTGAAACAGAAAAAAAACCAATGAAGTAAGAATAAAGTATTGAACTTTTTAGATTACAGGTCTCGAGATCTTTTACTTCTAGAGCTAACACATTTCGTCACCTTCTTTCTTTTCCTCTTTAGAACTTTTCATTACTTTATTTTTAGAAGCTTATTTTGGGCATGATAAGATGAAGGCCAGAATTTAAATACATAGCAGAGGAAGAAAATCAATTTAGGACAAACGGCCTCTTAAATAGAGATAATAAATGAAGCTATTCTAGTGCCATTTCTTACTTGGCTGCAAGTATTACCCCCCGAAGAAAAGTGGAATATGATTTCATGCCAAAAGGCGGCAGCCTTTGGAGAGTCAACTTGCACAAATCAGACCAAATAACCTAAACACTCACACCAGCTACACTATCGTGATTTTTATTTAACTAATTTTATTCCATCAGGCAGAGCTTCATATTTTCTCCCACGTGGTTTCTTTAAAAATGTTATCATTGGGCCCTCTCCCAGAACCCCATGGGCAAGGCTGTCAAGAAGCGCCAGCTCCATTCCCATTTCTGGGCCACCTCCCTCGGAGCCTCTTTCTTGCTTTCAACAGGCTCCCTAGGGATTCAGCTCTCCTCCTTCTACTCCTCACAGCTGTCTCCGCCTGCTCTATTTCCTGGGGTTCCTCCCCCACCCCATCCCACCTAAAACTGGTTGTGGTCTGACCCACTTTCTTTAGCTACCCTCCTTCCTTTCTGTCTCTGAAAATAAGTATGAGGCCTGTTTACACCCTAAGGGAACAAAGTACTCGGAGGAACTTAGAATCCAGCTGTCTGCCTTTGTCATAAACACATCCTTTGTGGGAGACACGTCAACCCTCACATGGCCGACTTCCCCTTAGAACCTACAAAGCAAAGAACCAGTGTGTTTCTGTAACTTCTCTTTCAGCGGGTACTGCTTTCCCTGCAGTGGCTGCTTACTGAGCATGAAATAGTTCCACCCTAAAAGCCCGGTCCGCTGCCCTCCTAGGGGGGCTGTTGAATGGCGTCAGAAGGGAAGCAGCACACTTCACTTGGCTGCCCTGGACCCGTCACAGTCATTTAGGGTCGCTAGCCTGGCCTCTCTAGGCATCTGAGTCTTCCCTTCCTGCTTTGGGTTTTTCTTGGCTGAATGCTTATCAAGATCAGCCAATTCATGTCTATAAATTTCTAGTGTGTACTATTTAAAAAGTCCTATCTGGAGTAGGTTGGAGCCTGGACTTCCCATATACAAGATGGGTAAACATGACCCTCTCCACACGGGTTTCAATTTTTAACTCTTTGACTCTTCTTGCCACACTCACAGCCACACCAGAGGCCACTGGTGACCCTCTGTGGCCACTGAGCTCTTCACTCAGGTGAGGATTCAAGATCTCTTCCCTTTCATCAGCTTTGCACATCTCACATACTAGCTCTCCTCCAGTCCTGAGGTGATTGAATTTGCTTTCTGGCTTTCTCTTATCTTTCCCCATTTGAATTTAATGATCAGGTTTCCTAATTTTTTTTTTTTTTTTCCCCTGGGAACTGACCTGGTAGCTCCATAGAACACTGCCTCTGGCAATTTCCTGGGACCCAACAGGCAAATTAGATTAACTCCCTTTGAGAGCAGGGGGCGTGTTCTATCTCTCTTATCTACGGGCCGAATGGTGTCCTCTGGGTGGTGTGTGCACTCATCATCAATTTTCTTTAATGATCAGGGTGTGGAAGATTATGGCTTTGACTCCTAGTTCTGCTTTGAGAAAGCATTGCATGTAACGAGCACTGAGAAATGTATGGAATTGTCGAATTGTTATATAGTACACCAAGAACTAACCTACCACTGTGTGTTAATTATATTTGAATTTTGGGGGGCGCCTGGGTGGCTCCGTGGGTAAAGGCCTCTGCTTTCAGTTCAGGTCATGATCCCAGTGTCCTGGGATCGAGCACTGCATTGGGCTTTCTGCTCAGCAGGGAGCCTGCTTCCTCCTCTCTGTCTGCCTGCCTCTCTGCCTACTTGTGATCTCTGTCTGTCAAATAAATAAATAAAATCTTTAAAAAAAATTATAAGTGAATTTTTTTTAAAGTGAAAAAAGAAAAAAAGCACTTCATAAGTCTCTATCCTTGCAGTGATGTGATAGACTTAGAATCAGCCTACAAGGGGACAGCATGGTGTAGTGTCCATGATCATGAGCTCTGGAGCCAGACTTCCTGTGTTCAAATGCTTGCTCTGTCACTTTCTCGCTATGCAAACTTGGCCAAGTTAGTAGGCTTTTCTAGGCCTCAGTTTTCTCACCTGTAACCTGGGTGTAATGACAAAACTTACTCCCTAGGGTTGTTATGATGATTAAATGAGTTAAGATTAATAATGAACTTAGAACAGTGTCTAACACATTCCAAGCACAAAACTTTATTAATCAGACAAAAAGACATTTGTAAAAATATTTATTTATTTATCATTAAAGAGAGAGAGAGTACAAGCAGGGGTCTGGCAGGCAGAACGGGCAGAGGGAGAAGCAGGTTCCCCGATGAGCAAGGAGCCTGATGTTGGACTCAATCCCAAGACCCTGGGGTTATGACCTGAGCTGAAGGCAGAAGCTTAAACTAACTGAGCCACCCAGGTGTCCCTCAGACTAAAAGAGATTTTTCTTTTTTATTTTATTTTTAAGGAAGTTGCCATATACTTTTTTAAACAAAGATTTTATTTATTTATTTGACAGAGAGAGAGAGCGCACAAGCAGGGGAGAGCGGCAGAGGGAGATGGAGAAGCAGCCACCCTACTGAGCAGGTACTCTCTCCCAACTCCCCAGTGTGGGGCTCTATCCCGGGGTTGATCATGACCTGAGTTCAAGGCAGATGCTAAAGCGACTGAGCAACCCAGGCACCCCAAAAAGAGATTGTTAAAATAAATAATTAATCTACTTCTACCCTCCTAGGTAATACTAAAATATTATCATTTGGAACAGGTGGAAAATGTTTTTATGAAGCTCAGTCAAGTTCCAGAATGAGTTTAATTATAATTGCTTTGCTTTATATGGAATGTTTTCAGTTTTAGCTTTCAATCACTAATGACAATTCATCTAGTGGGTTACTGAGTGAGATTTGTATTGCTCTAAAACTTAGCGATAAGGGTCTTTTTTTTTTTTTTTTTTACAAAGCTTCTCTGAAATGGGCTATCTTTCACACAAAATATTTTAAAAGTATGTTTATTTAAATATAATTGAAACAAAGTGTTTAAATTTTTTTGTACATTTTTTCATTATAGATTAAGACTTTCTAATATATTGACAACACCCTAAAAGGGAATGATTAATATAAATCATGATACATCCTTTAAATGGTCTACTATGCAGCTGTTTAGAAGAATGCAGTAAATCCGTATATACTAATATGGAACAGCCACCCAGCTCTATTATGATAAAAAAGGAAAGCGTAGAACAGTATGTGTGGTATGCACATACATGTTTTTGTAACACTCAGAATAAGGTATAAATAAAAAACAACTTCATTCTTTCCCTTCACTATCCCTTTCAACTTGGAGGAAATGTTGTGGAAGGTCATAACCGTTTTGGTCGCCCTTAGGAAAAAAAATCAAAAGTCCCCTGAGCACTTCAATTTCCCATAATAGTTTCATTTCTGTAATTAAGTTGGCCACTCCAGTGAAATAACCGAAACCCCAAGCCTCAGGAAATTAGAATTCAGCTCTGTTCTGAGCCTGAGGAAGGAGGCAGGCGGGGCAGCTTCTTGGCTTCTCAGCCTTGGTCTTCCCCTGCCTCTCCCCTGCTTCTCTAAACTCCTCTAGCTCCTCCAGGTTTGAAAGAAGGGGGAAAAGTAAAAGATGGGAACGGTCAGACCTGACTGACAACGAAGTGGTTCTAGTTGGGGCCTTTTAGGAGTAGCAGATTCTGGTTCCGATTCTTGGTCTCTTCTGTGGTTTTCTAGAGATTCCCCAACTAGCAAGCTCCCATTGCAATTCCTGAGGTGTGGTTCATGCTTTTCTCTGACATGTCACTTCCACCTCTAACCCTCAGCCCGTGGATGACTGGGGATGACACACTCTGTATCTCTCTCTCTCTCTTTCTCAGGGTCTCATGTCCCTTGAGGCAGCCCAAATGGGTAATGTCCTTATTTTTTTTTTGAGATTTTATTTATTTATCCGACAGAGACACAGCAAGAGAGGGAACACAAACAGGGGGAGTGGGAGAGGGAGAAGCAGCCTTCCCACCGAGCAGAGAGCCTGATGCAGGGCTCGATCCCAGAACCCTAGGATCATGACCTGAGCCAAAGACAGATGCTTAACCACTGAGCCACCCAGGTGTCCCTGTAGTGTCATTTTAAAGCCAATTTTAACCTGGTTTTTGTCCCTGAATCTACTTAAGCCTCTTGTCAATGCAGCTTACTCCCAGGAAAGCTTAGCGTCTCCATTCTCTGCCTCTTTGGGCCTACAGCCGTAGCTTCACACCTTAAACCTCCCAGCTACGCACCAGATATCCATCATGTCCCCTAGACTCTGAGGGGTGTTATCTAGCCCAGCCCTAGAAGTGGTCCCTCCACTTCTTCTTCTCCAAAGGCTTCTTCTTCTTCTTCTTCTTTAAAGATTTTGTTTATTTATTTGAGAGAGAGCAAGTGTAGAAGCAAGCTTGAGTTGGGGATAGGGAGAGGGAGAAGCGGACTTCCTTCTGTGTAGGGAGTAAGATGTGGAACTCAATTCCAGGACCCTGAGACCATGACCTGAGCGGAAGGCAGATGCTCAACCAACTGAGCCACCCAGGCACCCCTGAAGGCTTCCCATTGGTTTAAGGTAAAGGCAAACACCATCCTCTTGACCCCCATGGACATAAGGAAAACACCCAAGAATAACATAGTCCTTTCTAAGGAAATCCCCCTCTCTGGCTACTTCAACTTCAGGCCATTTATACCCTCAAAAGTGGCCAAGGTTTGCAAAGCAGTTTTTGATTCTTCCCTTTGTAAGTCCTGTCTGGAAGGTAGGCGCTCTCCTTGGAATGTGAGTGTATGTGGTAGCCACTGTTTTCTCTTGACCTTTGAGGATACAGCTGAAACTAAGACAGAAAGAGTCTCATTATAGCCTCCTATTTATTACGTATCCAGAGAACATCTCTTCAAGGATACCCAAGAAACAGGTGCTTGCCTCCAGGGGACGGAAGGGCTGGAGGAAAGGGACACGAAGAGAGACATTTCCCTGTATAACCTCTTGGGTCTTTCAAATTTTGTTCCATGTGCTTGTGTTACCTATTCTGTGTATGTGATAATCGTATCCCAAGACGCTTCCTCTTGTAAAGTCAGAGCAAAAACACACTGAAGAATGATGTTTGTTTTTTTAAAAGCAAAAGTAGAACTCAAGGCACAAAGTAAAGAATTGATGTAATTATAAAGATTTCCAAGTCAGGAAAGGCATTTCATCTTTCATCCTCCGTGCATTTTAGTTCTGTTTCGTGTTGTCTGTTTGGGCTAAATTATATTATTTCAATTCTTCATTGCTTTTGTCTGCCTTCTTGGTACCACCGAACTGATAAATTACGGTTGATTCAGTTTACTTCAATTCTGTTTCACATTTGATCCTGAATCACAAAAGAGTCAAGTTGGAAGGAAATTTAAGAAGTATTTGACCATTGCTCAGGTGTTGGATGTAGATGCCGAGGCCCTTAGAGCATGTCATCACAGCAAACACATACGGCAGTTAACCTCCTGGAATGCCATGAACCCTGCCTGTTCTTTGTCGTGTGTGTGTGTATGTGTGTGTGTGTTGTGTGTGTGTTTTGTTTTCTTCTTTTTAATTTTAAAGCAAATGTTGAAGATAAATGAGAGTATTTACTGCATTCTATAACCCAGTGCCAGCCACTGTTCCTGCCTTGTGCTACCCCTAGGGTAGGACTCAGTATTTCTCATTATACCTCAAAAGAAAATCCATTCTACAAGGCACTAGAGGGAAAATTTTGTAGAGAAGATGGATTGGAGGATTACATCATATAGCACACAATAAAATTTAATAAAAATCCCCATTAACTAGCTCTGTTCTCTCCCCAAAGTTCGTCGCCAGACACCAGCTATCTTCTCTGCCTTCTAGCCTTTTTTTCTCAGGCAGACTTGTCAGGCCGTGCCTGGTTACAATCAACTTTACAGCCCCTGGGATTTTCCCTGTGAACTCCTAAATCTTTCTTTTTTTCTCCCACAGAGCAATTCAGCTCGTTTCTGGATTCTTCATTTTTGCATCTTCACATCTGTAATTCCGTTCAGCTAATAATGCACTTCCTTTAGAAGAAAGCAAATAGTAAACAGCGTGTTTAAATCTTTCTCTCAAAACAAATTATTTTTCTCCTTCCAATTAAGGAAAGCAGCCTTAAGTAAACATTGAATCCAGATTTGTATCACTGAGGACATTTAGTATCACTGACCCCCAGACAATAAGACGTATAAAGACCTCAACTTAAAAGACGAAGAGACTGACACCTAGATACGTGGAAGATTGTTAGTTATCCTCCAAAATCTCCTTGCCCATCTTCCATAGTGATGGATTTATAGCTCGGCATGGCCACGTGACTAAATTGTCACAAATGGAACGGAAACAGAGAGGTCTTGTGCAGCTTCTAAACCACTTGCTTAAAAGGAATTTGTTCTTCGTGTCCCCATTTTCCCTGTGTGTTGAGCTGGAAATCAGACTTGACGATGACTGTTAGGGCCAATTTAATGTTAAAACCCGTTTAACTATTAGGGCCTGCTTAGCCAGAGCGACTCCATATTGCCTAGGTAGCTATTGTTGTTTACATCCACGGACTTCACTCCAGGAATAAACACCCCCGTAGTTCCCGGTATGGTTCCGGGTATGGATTCTGGGAGTAAACGCCTTAACAATAGAAGCCACATACCTTGTGTCTGTGGTTATGCCCTGTAAAACCAGCCTGTGAGATCGGGAGGGGGTCGTTCTCTTCGGAGGCAGCCCTGGCGGGTCAGTCTAACTTCTAATGCTTGGCATAGAATAAGGCTTTGCATAACTTTCACTTTGTCTCAGTCTCGTTCCTTTGATAACGGACCCCAACAATGACACAACTCAGACCATCCAGACAAAGCCAATGCCCTAGCATCATGCTACTCTAAGTGTGGCCCATGGGCTAGCAGCATCAGCCTCAGAACTTGTTAATATAGGCCCCACCCAGGTGTATTTCAACAGAGTCTGCAGCTTAATGAGATGCCCACGTGATTCACATTTATATTAGAGTTTGGGAAGAACTACTTAGATGATAGCGGAGCCCTAAGATGGAAGGAATCAGGGTTCCTGACTGTCAGGAACTGAAAGCCACCTATGTTCCCCTCCCCACCACCTCTTTTATTTTCTTTTCATGATTAAAAAAATGCACATCCTAAAAATTACTCTCTTAACTTTTTTTGAGTATAGAGCAGTGGTATTAAGTATGTTTGCATTGTTGTGCAACCATCACCCATCCCCAGAACTCTTTTGATCTTGCAAAACTGAAACTCTGTATCCATTAAAGAATACCTCTCCATTCCCTCCTTCCCACAGCTCCTGGCAACCACCATTTCATTTTCTTCCAGACCCACCTGCTTTTGGGCTATTGAGAGAGAGAGAGAGTGAAACCTTCTAATTTATTTAAACCACTGTGTTTTGGGGCTCCTGTAGGCCTGAAACACTCATTTCCTCAGCAGCTAACAGTATTTGCATATGACAGCCTTAGCTCAGCCCCTCTCCAGAAATTGCCCTTGGCAATTCTGGGTGAGAATTTGGGTGAGAGAACTTACACAAAGCCATTCTAGGGTTAGACATCTTATTATCAATGAATTCAGGAGTCAAGGCAAGTACCAATCCCCTTACCCCAATTCGAGAAAAGTGATTCCAAATACAAAGCTTCCCTGGGGTTATTGGGACTGCATCACAGTTATATTTTGTCTTCTGCCTAATACTACTTCCTCTACTCCCCCCTGGGATTGATGTCATGAATACTCCCTAATAAATCCTTATTTTGTATCCTTCACCTAAGGATAAGAGCTATCATAATAGGGAAGGCCGTGTTTCTTAAACTACCAACCAAAATAAGAAATTTAAAAAAAAGTCACATTCTGGGGGTAATGATAGAGATTGTTGGCCTTGTAAGACCACTTATTTTTCCCTTTTTAAAATTGAAGTGTTGGGGTGCCTGGGTGGTTCAGTGGGTTAAAGCCTCTGCCTTTGGCTCAGGTCATGATCCCAGGGTCCTGGGATTGAGCCCCGCATCGGGCTCTCTGCTTAGCGGGCAGCCTGCTTCCTCCTCTCTCAGTCTCTGCCTGCCTCTCTGCCTACTTGTGTGATCTCTGTCTGTCAAATAAATAAATAAAATCTTAAAAAAAATAATAATTGAAGTATCGTTAATATACAGCAGTATATTTTTTCAGGTGTACAATGTAATGATTCAACAATTCTATAGTTCACTTAGTGCTCATCAAGATAAATGTACTACTCTTAATCTTTTTTATCTATTTTACCCATCCTTTTACCCACCTCCACTCTGGCTACCACCTGTTTATTTTCTGTGTTTAAGAGACGGGCTTTTTTGTTTGTCCCTTTTTCTTTTACTTCTTTGTTTTGTTCCTTAAATTCCACATATGAGTAAAGTCATATGGTATTTATCTTTCTCTGATTGACTTAATTTCACTATACTCTCTAGATCCATCCACATTGTTACAAATGGCAAGATTTCATTCTTTTTTTTACAGTTGAGTAATATTCCATTGTGTGTATCTGCCACATCTTTATCCACTCATCTATGGATGAATATTTGGGTTGCTTCTGATATAAAGAAACTAAAAGGACTCCATGAAATATTGCTTTTTTTTCATTCTTTTTACTCCCTCTATTCTTGCTAGGAAATACACCTTCACCTTACACATGCCTTATAGAAGAGATAATGTATATCCTCCTTGTAAAGGTAAAAAAATGAATGATTCCTGTGCATTCTTTCAGCACAATACCCAAGCAGTGACCAGGCAGGATCATCATAAACATTTTCCAAGACCACTGACTCACCAAGACCCCTGGCTTCAGGGCCCAAGTGACTTATGAAGGACAGCTAAACACTCATCTTTGCTCCTAGGTGCCTGAGAGAATGCTTGTACTGGACCACAATCCTCAGCAAAAACCCCAGACTCCAACCAAAAAGGATCCTCACTCTTCTTCCCTTCCACATTTCTTTATGCTCTGTCTGTATCTTTACTCTCTCTATATTTTCAATAAATTTTGCTCTCACTTCCACTCAGTTTGTATTTGATTTCTATCCTGCACAAAGCCAAGAATCCTCTCAGTTTGTCCTGCAGGCCCCCCTCTGAGTCCTTGGAACCAGCCAGTCTGCATCACTTCCATAGCTTGGCTATTGTAAAAATGCTGCATTTGAATTAGTGTCCTCATTTTCTTTGGGTAAATACTCAGTAGTGGAGTTACTGGATTATTTGGTATTTTTATTTTTTTAAAGATTTCATTTGTTTATTTGACACAGAGAGACACAGCAAGACAGGGAACACAAGCATGGGGGTGGGAGAGGGAGGCTCAGGCTCCCCACTGAGCATGGAGCCCTATGTGGGACTCGATTGCAGGACCCTGTGATCATGACCTGAGCCAAAGGCAGATGCTTAACCGACTGAACCAACCAGGCATCCCTTATTTTTAATTTTTCAAAAGATTTTTTTATTTATCTGAGAGTTGGAGAGAGAGCACAAGGGTGTGGGAGGGAGGGAGAGAATCTTCAAGCAGACTCCCTGCTGAGCATGGAGCCTGACCCAGGGCTCTAGCTCACAACCTATGGAGATCATGACCTGAGCCAAAACTAAGAGTTGGGTGCTTAACTGACTGATCCACCCAGGTGCACCTTTATTTTTAATTTTTAAAAACTGGGTTTGAAATCAGAACCCTGAGATCAAGAGTTGCATGCTCCTCCAACTGAGCCAACCAGGCACCTGTATTTTTAATTTTTTGAGGAGCTTCCATACTGTTTTCCCCAGTAGCTACACCAACTTGCATTCTCACCAGCAATGCATGAACATTTCTTTTCCTTCACATCTTCACCAACACTTAATATTTCGTGTGTTTTTTATTTTTAGCTATCTTGATATGTAAGGTAATATCTCATTATGGCTTTGATTTGCATTTCTCTGATGATTAGTGATGTTGAGCATATTTTCATGTATCTATTAGCTATCTGCGTGTATTCTTTGGAAAAATATCTATTCATAGGAAAAATATGAGGCCAAGGACACTTTATTGAGCAAGATTGTCATTCAGAATAGGAGAGATAAAGGGAAAAAAAAAAAACCTAAAGGAGCTCATGACCACTAAATCAGTCCTGCAAGAAATATTAACGGGTGCTCTTTGAGTGGGAAAGAAAGACCAAAAGCAACAAAGACTAGAAAGAGAAAATCTCCAGAAATAATGACTTTATAGGTAACACAATAGCACTAAATTTATATCTAATGATAATCACTCTGAATGTAAATGGACTAAACCCTCCAATCAAAAGACAAAAAGGTTATCAGAATTGGTAAAAAAAACAAGACCCATCTATATGCTGCCTATAAGAGATTCATTTTAGATCTAAAGTCACCTGTAGATTGAAAATGAAGGGATGGAGAACCATTTATCTATGCTAATGGATGTCAAAAGAAAGTCAGATAGCCATACTTCTTTCAGACAAACCAAATTTTAAAGCAAAAACTGTAACAAGAGATGAAAAAGGGTGCTATCTCATAAAAAAGGCGTCTATCCAACAAAATCTAACAATTGTAAATTTTTATGCCCCCAACTTGGAAGCATCCAAATATATAAATCAATTAATAATAAACATAAAGAAACTCAGTGATAATAATATAATGATGGTAGGGGACTTGAACATCCCACTTCTAGCAATGGAAAGGTCAACTAAGCAGAAAATCAGCAAGGAAACAATGGCTTTCAATGACTCACTGAACCAGATGGACCTAACAGATATATTCAGAATGTTTCACCCTAAAGTAGTAAATACACATTCTTTTTCAGTGCATGTGGAACATTCTCCAGAATAGATCAGATACTGGGTCACAAATCAGGTCTCAACAAGTACAAAAAGATTGAGATAATACCATGCATATTTTCAGACCACAACACTATGAAGTCAACCACAAGACAAAGTTTGCAAAGACCACAAATACATAGAGGTTAAAGAATATCTTAATAAAGAATGAATGAGTTAGTTAAAGAAGAAATAAAAATTACATGGAAGCAAATGAGAATGAAGATACAACAGTCCAGAGCCTTTGGGATGCAGCAAATGTGGTCATAAGATGGAAGGATATAGCAATACAGGCCAACCTTAAAAAGCAAAAAAGTCTCAACTATAAAACCTAGGGGCACCTGAGTGACTCAGTTGTTAACTGTCCACCTTCAGCTCAGGTCATGGTCCCAGGTCCTGGGATTGAGCCCCACATCAGGCTCCCTGCTCAACAGGAGTCTGCTTCTCCCTCTCCTACTCCCCCTGCTTGTGTTCTCTCTTTTGTTGTCTCTCTTTGTAAAAATAAATAAGTAAAATATTTAAAAAAGAAAATATATAAACTAATGTTACACCTAAAGAAGTTAGAAAAGAAGCAGCAAATAAAACCTAAAGCCAGCAGAAGAAGGGGAATAATAAAGATTAGAGTGGAAATAAATGATATAGAAACAAACCAACAATAACAACAGCAACAACAACAAACAACAATAGAATAAATAGATCAATGGAACTAAAAGCTGGTTCTTTGAGAGAATTAATAAGATTGATAAGCGCCTACCCAGACTTATTAAAAAGAAAAGAGAAAGGACCCAAGTACATAAAATCACAAAGAGGAGAGATCACAATCAATACCACAGAAATACAAGCAATTATAAGAGAATATTATGAAAAATTATATGCCAACAAATTGGGCAATCTGGAAGAAATGGACAAATTCTTAGAAACATATAAACTACCAAAACGAAAACAGGAAGAAATAGAAAATTTGAACAGACCCATGAACAGCAAAGAAATTGAATCAACAATCAAAAATCTCCCAACAAACACAAGTTCAAGGCCAGTTGGTTTCCCAGGGCAACTCTACCAGACATTTAAAGAAGAGTTAATATTTATTCTTTTCAAACTGTTCCAAAAAACAGAAATGGCAGGAAAACTTCCACACTCATTCTATGAGACCAGCATTACTTTGATTTCAAAACCAGAAGGACCCCACTAAAAAGGAGAATGACAGACCAATATATCTGATGAACATGGATGGAAAAATTCTCAATCAGATACTAGCAAATCAAATGTAACAGTACAGTAAAAGAATTATTCACTATGATCAAATGGGATTTATTCCTGGGCTGAGCAGTAGCTCAATATTCCTAAATCAATCAATGTGATACACTACATTAATAAAAGGAAGTATAAGAGAGCCATATGAGCCTCTCAATAGATACAGAAAAAAGCATTTGACAAAATAAAACCATTCTTGATTAAAACCTTCAACAAACACTGAAAAGGAAAATAAAAACTACAAAAAAAAAAAAGAAAAACCCAAACATTGAAAAGGAAAAAAAAAAAAACTACAAACACATATACACACACACAAAACAAACCTTCAACAAAATAAGGATAGAAGGAACATACTTCAGGATCATAATGGACAGATACAAAACACCCAAAGCTAATATCATCCTCAATGGGGGGAAAAGTTGAGAAATTTTCCTCTATGGTCAGGAACAAGGGATGTCCACTCTTACCATGATTATTTAACATAGTACTGGGAGTCCTAGCCTCAGCAATCAGACAACAAAAAGAAATAAGAGACATCCAAGTTGGTAAGGAAGTAGTGAAACTTTTATTGTTTGCAGATGACATGATACTCTATATACACAAAACCTGAAAGACTCCAAAAAATTGCTAGAACTGATAGACAAATCCTGCAAAGTCACAGGATATAAAATCAATGTTCATAAATAGGTTGCATTTCTATACACCAAGAACAAAGTAGCAGAGAGAGAAATTACAGAGTCAATCCCATTTATAATTGCACCAAAAACTGTAAGATAAACCTAGGAATATACCTAACCAAAGAGATAAAAGACCTGTACTCTGAAAACTATAGCAAAATTGGTCAAAGAAGTTGAAGAGGGCACAAAGAAATGGAAAAATATTCCATGCTCATAGATTGGAAGAACAAATACTATTAAAATGTCTGTACTTCCAAAACAAACTACACATTTAATGCAATTCCTATAAAAAACCACCAAAAATGTTCGTAGTTAAAACAAACAATCCCAAAATTTTTATGGATCCACAAAAGACCCCAAATAGCCAAAACAGCCTTGAAAAGGAAAAGCAAAGCTGGAGGCATCAATATTCCGGACTTCAAGCTATATGACAAAGTGTAGTCATCAAGGCAGTATTGTGCTCACACAAAAACAGACACATAGAGCAATGGAATAGAACAGAAAATCCAGAAATGGACCCACAAGTATATGCTCAATTCACCTTCAATAAAGCAGGAAAGACTATCCAATGGAAAAAAGGCAGTCTCTTCAACAAATGGTATTAGGAAAACTGGATGACAATGTGCAGAAGAATGAAACTGGACCACATTCTTACACCATACACAAAAATAAATTCAAAATGGGTTAAAGACCTATATGTGAGACAGGAAACCATCAAAATCTTAGAGGAGAACACACAGTATGTTGATTTCTTACTGCAGGCCAGCTTCTCATGGTAAGGAGATGGTTGCCTCAGCTCCAGGACCAATGCTCTTAAATAACTGTGTCCACAGGCAAGAAAAGGGCATTTTTTTTTATGGGTCGCATTTTATTTTATTTTATTTTTTAAAAAAGATTTATTTATTTATTTATTTGACAGACAGAGATCACAAGTAGGCAGAGGGGCAGGAAGAGAGAGAGAGCAGAGAGCCCGATGCGGGGCTTGGTCCCAGGATGCCAAGATCATGACCTGAGCCGAAGGCAGAGGCTTAACTCACTGAGCCACCCGGGTGCCCCATGAGTCCCATTTTAAAAGGAGAATAAATCTTTATCAGAGACGCTCTGACTTCCCAGCCAGTCCCATAACCAGGAATGGGTACTTGCCTATGCTCTCCCTACCTAGTTAGAGAAGAGAGGGTGGGAGTGATACCTGGTACCTACAGCTTTTATAAAGAGGGGAAGACCTGGTGGTCATGGTGAATGGCACTGGTATTTTAATGTCTTCACATGGGCCTGAAGTGTAAGATTGTCTTCTAGTCAAGGAAAGATGAATGTTCCAATGAAGGCATAGTACTACATTTTGTTCTGGAAAAGACAAATGTTCCAAAGACAGTGCTTTTTCTTCTCTTATTTTATCATGCTCCACTTCCATTTTTTATGATCTTTATAATCAACTGGATTCAACAAGAACTTCAGAAGGAGACAGCATTGGAACTAAATGATTGGGACTCCAGGAAGGCACACTACTGTATCTACCCTACATTTTCTTTTCTTTTCATGGTGCTGAGCTGGAGTAGGTGTAGTAGTAATGTTACAGAACCTAGACTGGGTCCTGACGGAAGAACCAAGCAGCACTCGGAGACTCTGGAGGATCAGAGGTTTATTTAACACCTGTGGGCTCAGAGGAGAGTCATCTCCAAAGGTCTGAGCCTGGAGCACAGACAAAGAGGGTAATTTATACCCTTCTGTATCCGCATACTTGGTACTTTTGGCATGTGTGTGGGCAGGGCAGGGAGAAGACCCAGACGAGCCCTGGGGTCAGGGCTAGGTTTCCTTTGCTGACTCAGTCGGCTACCTTAGAACACAGATCTTCTGTAACAGTATAGCACAGTGGCTCTGGATTATGCCTTCTGGAATATTCCTAGCTCTGCCAAATGGCAGTAATATGGTTAGATTTCTTCATTTACAGGCACTAAACAAACAAACAAACTCTGCCCTCATGGAGCTTACATTTTAGCCTAGGGATACAAACAATATTATAAAAACAGATTTAAAATATGTACTATGTTAGAAGATGATTGCTCTAGAAAAAAATAGAGTAAAGGAGACCTAGTATATTGGGATGCTGAGGCCAGGCTGCTGTATTGCAGGATGGTCAAGGGTAGTCATACTGAGAAGGTGGCATGAGAGCTAAGATTTGAAGGAAGAGTGAGCCATGTGCATGTGTGGGTAAAGAGTATTCCAAACAGAGGAACAGCTAGGTCCTGAGGCGAAAGTACTAAGACAAGAGAATGCCTGGTATTTATATGAAAATCAAGGATGTTAATGGTGGCTGAGTGAAGTGATTGAAATGAGAGAATAGCAGGAGATGTGGTCATAGAAGGAGGAGAGCACAGATGATACAGAACCTTGTTGGTCCTTGTTAGGGCTTTAGCTTTTTATTCTGAGTGTGATGGGGAGACACAGAAGATTTTGAATAGAGGTGAGATATGATCTGACAGATTTTTAGAAGAACCCCCTCTTTATTTTTCATGTGCTGAGAATGGAGGAGGAGCAAGGGGGAAGCCAGGCAGATCTGTTAGGTATCCACAGTAGTCATCCAGGTAGACAAGATGGTTGCTGATGGAGGAGGTAAAGAAGTGGCCAAATGCACATATTTTGAAGGCAGAATTGGCAGAGTGTAATGAGAGACAGAATATATAATTCAGGATTTGGAGTTGCCATCAACTGAGATAGGCAAGACTGGATAGAAGAGTTTGGGGAAGACATGTCAGAAATTTTATTTTGGATATGTTAAGTTTGAAATGCCTACAATACATTTAAGAAGAGGTGTCAAGTAAGCTGTTTGCTATATGATCTTACGGTTTTATAGATAGGTCTTGACTCGAAATACATTATATGTCAAAGCCTTTAATTCAATGCCTAGAAAGTGATATGCTCAATAATGTTAACAATAATGATAATGATAATTTTCATCACTCACCCCTGAGGGCACTCTGACTCCCAACTTAGCCATCTTATACCTTTAATTCAGCTAAAATGAAGTTGGACTTGCCACTACTCCATCTTGATTTTTATTTATAACACAAACAAAATAACCCAACATTAGGGGCAGCTGGGTAGCTCAGTCATTAAGCATCTGCTTTCAGCTCAGGTCACAATCCCAGAGTCCTGGGATTGAGCCATAGCATTGGGTTCTCTGCTCAGCGGGAAGTCTGCTTCTCCCTCTCCCACTTCCGGTGCTTGCATTCCCTCTCTTGCTGTGTCTCTCACTGTCAAATAAATAAATAAATAAATAAATAAATAAATAAAATCTTTTAAAAAAATACTCCCAACATTAGAACAAAATTAAAGAAAAAAATAAAAGCCTCACAATCTCACTAACTATATTGTTTTTTATTTTTCCATGTGTCTTTTGTCTCTTTTTTGAAAACAATTTAAAATAGTTGAATCATATTGTACACACACACACACACACACACGCATGTGTGTGTGTCTTGGTTACTCCAGGTAACTTTATTCCATAAGTTCTTTTTCACGTTGCTACATAGTTTCCATATTTATCATTTTTAGTGGTTACAAAAGAAACCCTATTCACTTGTGCCTTTTGTTATCATTGCTCATAAGACTGTTCGTTAATCTCGCAGTTTTATAATTACAGTGGCAATCTCACGCATTTACAATTTCTTTCCTCCTAGGATATATTGCCAAGAGCAGAATCACCGGGTCAAAGGGTATGAACGTTTTTATAACTCTCAATATGTAATGCCAAATTGTGAAAGGGTCGTACCCAATTTACAGTTTCAATGGTTGGAGTCTTTTCATAAGAAAAAAGAAACTAAAATCAAACACATGAAACGAGAGTCATTTATAAGACAGATTTCCTAATTCCATTTTAACGAAAGTCTACCCATAACATGTTTTTAGCCAGGCTACAGAACCTCAGCTCATTTTTCTAGCCTCCTTGGTCTCTATGTTACACTTAAATTTTAGCCTGAGTTGGGACTTGCTTACTACTCGGTATGGTGAATGCTCTCATATAATCTTTTTGTTGCTTACAATGAGAATTGACTTTAAAAATAATTTTATAATTAAAGACATATTTTCCTCTTCATATCTTTACTCTTATTTAAATGTTCTGGTTTTATGTCTGATTCCAGCTCTTTTAATGCAGCAGGGGATAATCAATTATTTAATCTGGCCCCACCCCCACTGCCCTGGTTTAGATTAGCTATTCAGAGTCATTTAAGAGGCAGAATTAACTGGTCTTGGTGATTAGCTGAATAGCTAATGCCCTTCCTCTTAAAGGGTGAAGAAAAGCAGGTGGGGAATACTGAAGTGAAAAACCAGGCAAGCTGGTTCAGACCGGGTTGGTTATGCCTTCGAAGTAACACTATTAGGGCAGGAGCAGTAAAAGCTGTTGTAGAACTCTATTCAGGCCACAATAACGTGGCTTAACCAACCACACCAAAACTTAGTGGTTAAATATCCAATCATTGTTCTTCCTCTTCCCTTCTCTTATTTTCCCTTTTTTTCTGTCCCTGAAAAATTTGGTCCTGAAGCTATTAGGTAGGGCTGGGCAAGGTAACATCTATGTCTGGCTGAGTAGGGGGGAGCTATGACCACCAAAGCAGGCTCTGACCAAGGTGAGTGCCTGAGCTTGAATAGGGTAAAGAAGGTGTCTGCTTGGGGTGTTGCCTCATTGAGGAGTCAAAGCCCAAGCAGGGTCAGAAAACATCTGTGTGGGGGAGGGGGAGGTGGCAAAGATGGGAGATTGGTTACATGCAGAGAGGTTAATAAAAGAATTATATTGAGGATAATGGGAGAATGGTTTGTTGCTATTGGAAAAAAGAGACACAAATATAGAATGGAAAAAACTAGAATTAAACCTGTGCCACTGGATTAGAGTGGGAAGTATCAAGTTGAACTCATGGTTTTCAATATATTACATATACTGGAATGAATTCTGTTCAGTTATATATACTTTATTGAATAGTACTATTATATACATATATATTCCAGAATTAGATGAGATAGTAGTAATGGTTACACAATGTAATGAATACACTAAAAGCCACTGAACTGCATACTTGAAAATGGTGAATTTCATGTTATATGTATTATATCTCAGTAAAAAATGTATGTGTATATATTATTAGGTAATGAGAGAGATATAGATAGAAATATGTGTACATACATACATATATACATGCACATTTCCCAGCTCTGTCCGCTGAAAGAAACGAAGCAGTGACACCCCAATAGCAATGAGCATGCCCAGTGACAAGATTCTGATTTTTAAATATTCTTTATTAAAAAGAATCAGGAGGAGTTCCTGGGTGTCTCATTTGGTTGGAAGTCTGCCTTCTGCTCAGGTCATGATCCCAATGTCCTGGCATTGAGCCTCGGGTCCGGCTCCTGGCTCATCTGGGAGCCTGCTTCTCCCTCTGTCTCCGTCTGCTGCTCCCCCTGCTTGTGCTCTCTCTCTCTCTCTCTGTCAAATAAAGAAATAAAATTTAAAAATAAATAAATTAATACATAAATACATAAATAAAGAGAATCAAGATGGCTTCAAAGAATTGTGGTTTCTGGGTCCAACACAAGAAAAGGACAAGATCATCTCAGGATATCTTATTGTGTCTGAAAGTAAGGAAGTTGTCAAAGAATGCTGGAAGTAATCCAAAGCTGCAGAAGCAGCTTGATGGGGCCCGCATTGACCAAATCTGGAGGAATTTGAGCATCAAAATAAACAATGAATTTAAGAGATTATAGTCTCTTAAACTATAAAACCATACATCCATACTGACATAAATCATTGATTAAACGAAAAGTTTGATGAGGAGTAGGGCATTTACAGACTATCCACAAAATATTTACTGAGTGTTTGGACAAATGGAAAAGTTTGTAGTGGAGAAGCTTGGCAGACACCACTTTAATCAAGTATTCGGTGAACATCATTGATAATGAGTCAGGAGCCACTGAGCAAGATAAGGTGGGGAAAAAAACCAGCATCATCTCTGTGATGTTCCTGCCAAAAGAGGAGGAGGGCACATGCCTGGAGAGAGGCCTGGTGGAGAGTATCAAAATCCAAGTGTGGTGAAGAATGCAGCTCTACAGAGGAAGCCCCGATGCCCAGTCTGGTCAAGGAGAGCTTCTACTTATGGAGGTGGCCTGACTTGGGGCAACAGAGTCCAAGAAAAGTATAGAGGAATGGCCTGAAATGGGACATTGGGACCCAAGTGGGCTGATGTGGTTTTCTAGGCAGAGGGTGTGGGGACCAAGGGTGAGGAGGGTTTCTGTGTTTAGGAGGGGCTGAGACCAAGGTGTCAGAGCCTAAGCAAAGTGCCTACATGGAGAGGAGCTAAAGAGAAGGAGCAACAATTATGCCTAGGCATTTTATATACAAACTGCAGAAAACCAAAGACAAAGAGAAAATCTTGAAGAAGCCAGAAGGCAAAAAAATCACCTTACCAAAAAATTGCAATGGACTTGTCATCAGAAACCATGTAAGCAAGAATAGAATGAAGTAAAATATTTAAAACGTTGAAAGAAAAAAAAAAAAAAAAGAAAAACCCTACCAACCTAATGAATATAGTGAATAATATAGTGATCATTTTCTGATGAAATTGTCCTAGAGAAGTGATGGAGACATAAAGTTTTTCACAAGCAAACAAAAACTGAGGGAATTCATTGCAAGCAAAACCACCTGACAAGAAATGTTAAAAGAAAAATTTCAGGCAAAAAGATAATTACAGGGGTGCCTGGGTGGCTCAGAGGATTAAGCCTCTGCCTTCAGTTCGGGTCATGATCTCAGGGTCCTGGGATTGAGCCCCGTATCGGGCTCTCCACTCAGCGGAGAGCCTGTTTTCCCCTGTGTCTCTGCCTGCCTCTCTGCCTACCTGTGATCTCTCTGTGTCAAATAAATAAATAAAATCTTTTTTAAAAAATTACATTGGTCATAAATTTAATTACCGTGAAGAAGGGAAGAGCATTGGAGAAGGAATAAATGATAGTAAAATAAAATCTTTTCTTTTTCTTAGTCTTTTTAAAAAAAATTTTTTTTAAGACAGGGGGAGGGGCAGAGGGGCAGTGGGAGAGGGGAATGAGAGAATCCATGCCCAACCCAGAGCCTGACCTAGGGCTGGATCTCACGACTCGAGATTATGACCTCTGAGCCGAAATCAAAAGTCGGTCACTCAGTGACTGAGCCACCCAGGTACCCCTATTTTTCTTAGTCTTAACTGATTTTAAAAGATAACTATTTGTTGAAAGCAATGATTCAAACCATGTATTGAGTGATTAGAGCATATGGACAAGTGAAATGAACGACAGAAATATCGCAAGGGATAAAGAGGGAAGAATGGGGAATATTCTAAGGCATCTATTACTATATGTGAAACTGAATAGTGTGATTTGAAAATGTACTTATGTTATTTAAAAATGTATATTTAAAACTTTAGGGCAACCACTAACATTACTTTTGAAGAGTAAATTGATATCCTATGACAGAGGATAAAATGGAATCATATAAAATCTTCCATTAGAACCAGAGAAAGCAGAAAAAGAAAAAAACAAATGCAACAAATAGAAAACAGTAAGGTAAGAGGAGCAGGATATCTGCCTGATGTCAGAGAATAAGCTGAGTGAAGAGGGCACATGCAGGGGATACAGTAGGGTATGCATGGTATCCATATAGGGAAAAAGCTAGCAACAGTGATGGAAGATTGGTGTGTAAAGGGAAACTTTATCAGATAAGTAAATATATTTAGGATAATGTGAGCCAGGTTTCTCGGTGTCAGAAAGGAAATTACAGGGTTGCCTGGGTGGCTTAGTTGGTTAAGCGCTGGGTCTTGGTTTCAGCTCAGGTCATGGTCTCACAGTTGTGAGATGGGACCAACATTGGGCTCCATGCTGGGTGTGGATACTGCTTAAGATTCTCTCTCTCTCCTTCTCCCTCTGCCCCTCCCCCTGCCACATGTTTGTATGCTACCCCTCTCTTAAAAAGATAAAAAAAAAAAAAAAGAAAAGAAAGAAAAAGAAAATACAAATATGGAAAGGAAGAAAACTAAGATGAAATTTCTGGACTTGGTAGTATCAGCATGGATTCATGGATTTCAATATAGACAGGTATCTAAATACATATGGATGTAGGGGCACCTGGGTGGCTCAGTCACTTAAGTGTCTGCCTTCATCTTGGGTTATGATCCTGGGGTCCTGGGATTGAGCCCTACATTGGGCTTCCTGCTTGGTGGGGAGCCTGCTTTTCCCTCTCTCTCTACCTGCTGTTCTACCTGCTTGTACTTGCTCTCTCTGTCAGATAAATAGATGATAGATAGATAGATAGGTAGGTAGATGATAGATAGATAAGCGAGTAAATGTGTGTGGGTCCAAGTTTGTAGGTATGTATAAATATCTGTATATTCCCTTGCTCTGTCTTGCTGAGAGGAGCTAGAAGCAACACCCACTAGCAATGAGCACACTTAGTGCTCAGATGTTGAGTTCTAAATGCCATTCTCCACTAAAAGAACCAGAGTTCCCTGAAGAAATGGCTGACTGCACAGTTGGTGCAAAGGAAGTAAAAGATGAGCTGCACGATATTACGTAAGAAAGCAAGGACATGTTCAAAGAATGATGGAGTCATATCAGAAAGACACAGAAACCAATGTAAGTGGGCTCCAACAGGCTAAATGGGAAGAATTAAGCATCTGTACAAAATAATAATAGGAGCAGGTTAGAAGTCATTAAGTAAAATGGGAACCATGAGTTCATATTATAAATAAATGAATAAATTGAGAATTTGACAAGAAATAGGAAATTTACGTAGTTTCAAAAAAATTCCTACAAGGGGCGCCTGGGTGGCTCAGTGGGTTAAAGCCTCTGCCTTTGGCTCAGGTCATGATCCCAGGGTCCTGGAATCGAGCCCCACATCTGCCTCTCTGCTCAGCAGGGAGCCTGCTTCCTGCTTCCTCTGTCTCTCTCCGCCTGCCTCTCTGCCTACTTGTGATCTCTGTCTGTTAAATAAATTAATTAAAAATCTTTAAAAACAAAACAAAACAAAACTCCTACAAAGTGATTGTTACAAAGGGGAGAAAGAAAACTTCACCATGGAGAAATCAGTGGACACCACTTTTTGAGCAAATATCATCAATAATGAGAAAACTGTGCCACAAAAATACAGCATTATTTCAGAACATTCCTGCCAAAGATGCATAATTGAACCTATTAATGAGGAAACATCAGAAAAACATAGTTCAAGGGAAAGTCTACCAAATAACCAACCTGTAACTTTCTTTCTTTTTAAACAAAATTTATTTATCTATTTGACAAGGGGAGAGATAGAGAGAGGGAACACAAGCAGGGGGAGTGGGAGAGGGAGAAGCAGGCCTCCTGCCAAGCAGGGAGCCTGATGCGGGACTCGATCCCATGACCCTGGAATCACAACCTGAACCAAAGGCAGATGCCTAATGACTGAACCACCAAGGTGTCCCACATCCCGTAATTTTTAAAAGTGTCGTAATTAACGAACATCCAGGAAAGACTGAGGAGCCATTTCAGACTAAAGGAGACTAATGAGACCCAACAGCTAAATGAAAACACAAGACTGTGAAATGGATCCTTTGGCCATAAAGACCATTATTAGGACGACTGATGAACTTGAATGGTGTCTAAGGATTAGATGGTGATAATGAATCAATGTGACTTCTTCACTTTTTTTTTTCAAATAGAGGGGTCTCTCTCTGTTTTTCTTTTCTTTTCTTTTCTTTTTTTTTTTAAGACTTAATTTATTTGACAGAGAGAGAGTACATGAACAGAGAGAGGACAGAGGGAGGGGGAGAACTTGACTGTCTGCTGAGCAGGGAACCTGACTCAGGGCTTAATCTCAGGACCCTGAAATTATGACCTGAGCTGAAGGCAGAGGCTCAACCAACTGAGCCACCCAAGTGCCCCTTATTTCCTCATTTTTATAGTTGTATTATGGTTATGTAGAATATCTTGTAAGAAAGACACACCTAAGTATTAGGGCGCCAGTGATGGGGCGTTACGTTAGCATCTTACTCTCTAACGGTTCAGGGGGGAAATTCTTTGCACTGTACTTGCAGGTTTACTATAGTTTCAAATTGTCTAAAAATAGAACAATCTACTTGAAGAAAAAAAAACAACTAATAAAGTTTATATAATTGCATATCTGTAAGTAGAGAAAGAACTATAAAGTTACACAGTAAACTATTAACTGTGCTTAATTTTGGGAGGGAATTATGCACTGGAGTAGGAGTGAAGAGGGACCATTAAGATGTTACTCTACGATCAGTATTTATATTCTGTATTTATAACTTCCAACAAAAATGTGAGGAAAAAGAGGTGAGGAAAAAAGTGAGGAAAAAGACCTCACTTGAAATGACCGAACTTTGAAGAGCTTCTAGTCGTAAACTATACTTCTAGCACTCTGAGGCACCCAAACTGATGGTTTTGAAAGATTTTTAAAAAGATTTTACTTAGGGGCGCCTGGGTGGCTCAGTGGGTTAAGTCTCTGCCTTTGGCTCAGGTCATGGTCTCAGGGTCCTGGGATCGAGCCCCACATCGGGCTCTCTGCTCTGCAGGGAGCCTGCTTCCTCCTTTCTCAGCCTGCCTCTCTGCCTACTTGTGGTCTCTGTCAAATAGTCAAATAAAATCTTAAAAAAAAAAAAAAGATTTTATTTATAGGGGGTGCCTGGGTGGCTCAGTAGGTTAAATTCTCTGCCTTCAGCTCATGTCATGATCCCAGGGTCCTCGGGCTCTCTGCTCAGCAGGGAGCCTGCTTCCTCCTCTCTCTCTGCCTGCCTCTCTGCCTACTTGTGATCTCTGTCTGTCAAATAAATAAAAGATTTTACTTGTTATTTGATAGAGAGAGACACAGTGAGAGAGGGAGCACAAGTAGGAGTGTGGGAGAGGGAGAATCTGGCTTCCTGCTTGAACCCAGGACCCTGGGATCACTACTTGAGCCGAAAGCAGACACTTAATGACTGAGCCACCCAGGCACCCTTAAAAACTTTTTAAGAATAATTTTATGTATCAACTTCCACTGAGAACTAGATAGAGTTGGCCCTCGAACAACATGGGTTTGAACTGCGTGAGTCCCCTTAATCACAGGTTTTTTTCAATAAATACAGAATGGGGGCACCTGGCTGGCTCAGTCGGAAGAGCATACAACTCTTGATTTCAAGGTCCTGAGTTCAAGCCCCACCTCGGGTGTAGAGATGACCTAAATAAATAAATAAATACATACATACATAAAATAAATACAGTATGGTATTATAAATCTATTTTCTCCTTATGATTTTCTTTTTTTTTTTTTTTTTTTTTTTTTTTTTTTTTTTT
>NC_081557.1:20713448-20749490 GCF_022355385.1 Mustela nigripes | reverse complement strand
CCTGGGATCATGACCTGAGCCGAAGGCAGAGGCCTTAACCCACTGAGCCACCCAGGCGCCCCTCTCCTTATGATTTTCTTAATGACATTTTCCTTTCTCTAGCTTACTTTATTGTAAGAATATAGAATGTAATACACATAACAAAAATATCTATTAATCTATTCATATTATTGGTAAGGATTCTGGTCAATCATAGTTTATTAGTAATTAAGTTTGGGTCGAGTCAAAAGTTATATGTAGGGGCGCCTGGGTAGCTCAGTGGGTTAAAGCCTCTGCCTTTGGCTCAGGTCGTGATCCCGGGGTCCTGGGATGGAGCCCCGCATCGGGCTCTCTGCTCAGTGGGGAGCCTGCTTCCTTCCCCCCGCCTTCCCACCTGCCTCTCTGCCTACTTGTGATCTCTCTGTCAAATAAATAAATTAATTAAAAACAAAAAGTTATATGTAGATTTTTGACTATGTGGGCAGTCAGTGCCCATAACTCCTGCGCTGTTCAAAGGTCAACTATATTGCTATTTTGCTTCTGTCTGTAGAGTCTGTTTTGAGAGTCAGCCAGCCCTATCATAGCTAAGCTTAGGTGCCAGTTTGGTTTTTTGTTTACTTTTTCTAACCGTTCCTTCATCGATGTTTGTGAAATTTTAAGTACTTGGTTCAACGGAACTTGCTTGTATTGTGTTCATATGACCAGAGGTGTAAAGCAATCAGTACATATTTAACAAAGAAACAAAAGGGAATGAGTCCATTGTTGGGAGGGGCTTATGTGCTAGGTATAAATCAAGGCCTGAACTCTTTTCATAACTCCTGATGAGTTGGCAAGAATTTCATAACTGTTGAGGGAAGGGTTTTACACTGAACTTTACATTAATGCTAGACTAGAATTTAAGTTGCCCTCAGTTTTACCAAGCAGACCCTATGAATGTAAAGAAAGAAAAAGGGAAGAGGAAGAGGGAATTTTAAAAACCATATTACAGTGTTTTCTATCAAACCACAAAGTTGTGCAATCCCCATTTGTTTCTGTTTTAGTTTTTTGTTGAAGATTTGTTTGTGAGAAAGAGAGAGCGTACATGAGAGAGAGCGAGCATGCACAAGCAGGGGGCAGAGGCAGGAGGGAGAGGGAGAAGCAGATTTCCTGCTGAGCAGGGAGCCAGATGTGGGGCTCAATCCCAGGACCCCAGGATCAAGGCCTGAGGCGAAGACAGATGCTTAACCTACTGAGCCACCCAGGAGCCCCTGTTTTGTTTTGTTTTAAAAGAAGTCAAAGATAGTGTGTAGACAAGCTTCTTAGAAAACACTTGTTTTTAGGGGTGCCTGGGTGGCTCAGTGGGTTAAAGCCTCTGCCTTCGGCTCAGGTCATGATCCCAGGGTCCTGGGATCCAGCCCCGCATTGGGCTCTCTGCTCAGCGGGGAGCCTGCTTCCTCCTCTCTCTCTCTGCCTGCCTCTCTGCCTACTTGTAATCTCTGTCTGTCAAATAAATAAATAAAATCTTAAAAAAAAAAAAAACTTGTTTTCAGAAGTGTTTCAAAGTCACATGCTACATATATGTGAATTTTAAGAGTCTCATGCTCTACCGACTGAGCTAGCCGGGCATATATGTGAATTTTAAATGGTTCACCGTACTAGTTACTCTAAACCGTCTTGGGACCTCATTTCTGACCCTGTTTTTTCACTTACCTGAAGTCACTGCCACGTAACATTTAACATTAATAAACACAGCAATGAATACATACATTTAGGGAAACTCTGCAATGTGGGAGACACCTGATGATGAAGGGAACTTGGGGTTTGGGAACCATTAAGTTTCTGACTCTTTTTTTTAAAACACAAAATTAGGTTTTAGGCGGCTTTTGCAATGCCCAGAGTACCTAGGACAGCATTTGGCTCATAAAAGTACTTGTTGACTTTAGAAAAACTTATTCTGACATGTGTCCTTAGAGACCCATTTCCCCGTCTTGATTCCCCGAGGTTGGAGTAAAAATAGAACATGACCAAAATGTGTTGCAGAAACAAACTTCTGGAAATATGCAATACTGGGTCATGCTTTTTTACCCTTTCTACCAATAACCACAGTACAACTACATACACAGAATTGCAATTTCGCTTCATTTAAGTTTTACTAGTATTCTGGAAACAAAGATCAGTGTCGGCACTTAGTTTTACAGTATTGAAATGTAAGACTTATTTCTCTATCAGTTAGTGCTTTCCCACACACAAAAGTACTCTAGAGAGTCCACGATTTGACTTTAACTTCTACTAATATTAATAAATAGAGGTTTTCAAAAGAGGCAGGGCTTGAGCTCATGACCCTGAGATAGAGACCTGAGGTCATGAGTCAGATGCTTAAATGACTGTGCCACCCAGGTGCCCCTCAAAAGACTTTAAAGAACAGTTTTCTATATTCTATCCCATAAAATCCTATTAATAGTCATACACGGATTTAAAGAATGTTTTATTTACATTCATTATTCAAAGACCTGGTTCTTTAAAGGTTTGAGTTAAACATCATTTTCTTCAAAAAGAGACAAAGGCACTGCTTATTACTATTTTTTTCTTTCTAAACCACGAATATTTCTATTTCTGTAGCATGATGGAGACTGGGCTCTGTCTGGCACCAGCTGCCTTGTTTGAGGTCTTCGCTTCACTACTCATTCACTTGTGTGACTTCAACTTCCTCAGTTGTGCCTCAGTTTCCTTATTTCTAGAAGAGTGCTGGTTAAATCCATCATTATAAAGTGATTATGAGGATCATGTTATATGACCTTAGCACAGCGTCCCTGACACAAATGAATCTTATGAAAATGTGTGCCCAACACTGTAGTAAACTTTGACTACTGTGCAAGGGAAAATGGATTCGGATTCCTCAAAGTCTGAAATCTTAAACCAACTTGCACAAGGGTAATTAAGTGCTTGCTAAGCTACAGATAACATCTCTATGTTCAGAATGAATTCAGAGTAGGGGAAAATTTTGGTGACTGAGGTCCTTGGAGGGATTTTATGGGGGAGAAGAATCTGCACTGAGCTTTGAAGAATGAGAAATAATAAGAACTTAGAACTTTGTAAAAGAGAAAAAACTTTGAGCAAACATTTTTTTTTAATTCAAGGCTTTCTTGGAAATCAGTCATATATAACTGTTTCGATTATTTTGCTTATGTGAAATATTTATATTTGTTTAAAATGTTTAGTTTCTTTGTAAATGATAACACTTATAATCTAATTAGAGAAAATCCAATTAAATAGTAAGTGCTTAAATACAGTTCACTCAGATCTGAAGAACAAACTAATGTACTAGCTACTAATAACTTCTCAGTATGGATATGCCTTTTTTCATCCATCCTTATGGAAAACGTGGATCTCTTACATACCTTAAGAAAGCATAATTGATCTGCTAGTACCAGGATTCACATCAGAATTGCAGGTGTTCACAATCCATGAAGATATTGTTAGGGAGTTCTGTTTAGTGTTCAACAGGCAGTAACACGTTATGAACCTTCATAGCATATTATAATTTTAAAAAGAGATGTTGGGGGGCACCTGGGTGGCTCAGTGGGTTAAAGCCTCTGCCTTTGGCTCGGATCATGATCTCAGGGTCCTGGGATTGTGCTTCCTCCTCTCTTTCTCTCTCTCTGCCTGCATCTCTGCCTACTTGTGATTTCTGTCCGTCAAATAAATAAATAAAATCTTAAAAAAAAAAAAAAAAAAGAGATGTAGGAACCCAAAGCTGAAAAAGACCCTATATAACCATTTAGGCTGACTTCAGCCTTTTCTGTGTTATTTATTTATTTTTTAAGATTAAAAAAAATTTTTTTTTAATATTTTATTTATTTATTTGACAGACAGAGATCACAGTAGGCAGAGAGGCAGACAGAGAGAGAGGAGGAAGCAGGCTCCCCGCTGAGCAGAGAGCCTGATGCGGAGCTCGATCCCAGGACCCTGGGATCATGACCTGAGCCGAAGGTAGAGGCCTTAACCCACTGAGCCACCCAGGCACCCCTAAAAAAATTTTTTTTTAAGTAATCTGTACCTCCAACATGGGGCTCAAACTCACAACCCTGTGGTCATGAGTCACATGTTCCACTGACTGAGCCAGCCAGGCACCCCTTCTTTGTGTTTAAATTAGGAAATTAAGTCAGATCTCCTAAGGACCTAAGTAACCAGGGAGGTGCATGAATTTTTCCAGGCCCCTCTGGGGTACCACGTGATGTTGTTGCCTTCTTAATCACCAAATTGCCTACAAAGTGGGAAAATAACATGTGTCCGCAAATGTGATTCCTAGCATTAGGCCTCTGACAAGTTGAGAAACAGGGAAAGCATATTGTGACAACTTCCGTCAAAAAGCTCTAGTTTTTTAAAAACACATTTTGCCCTATTTAAGTTCCCCAGTGAGTTCATGCAGCTTCCAGAACCATCCCATTACTAAGCCTCTCTACCGCTTTGAGTACTCTCTCTTTTCTGACTCTGTTCCTCTTCAAGCTGTGCTCTCTATGCTTTGCACTTTCAGCTCAACAAAAACCCTGGTCCCTTTCCTTATGGTCTTGCTGCACAACAGTTACTTAGTTTAACAAAATTACTGTACTAGGGAATGCCCAACTGCCTCCCTGCCTCCCCTCAGTATTTTACTGAAAAGACTGACTATTGCTAGAGTATTCAGACTATTGAAAACCAAGAACACCCTGTTGTTCTTGAGAAATGCTCCCAAACATCGACTCTGATGAGGTATTTCACCCCCAGTGAGCCATGGGAGTAACAATCACTTTTATAAAGCACCAATAACGAGATGGAAAAAAGAACAACCTTGGCAAAATTTAGATCTGTTAAAATGATTTGTAGCTTAGAAATCTATTGTTAATTTGCACAACGTGTTCTGATGACAGAATGACTTCCTAAATTTGAACTTGAAGTTGACATAAAGAGAAGCAATCTGACACCTCTGTTGCAATCAGCCTATTTTCAACAGTCAGGAAAACAAACTCAAATAAAACTTATCTCTGAGTTTTTGGTAGTGTAAAGCTGAAGGGATGGTGTCACTTTTCCTTTCTTGGGCCTTTAAAGCTCTATGAGGACATTTTCTGGGAATTATGTCCTTTCATTATAATGAACGTGGCAGGCAGAGAGAGCTCGCCGAGATGCCTCAATGTCTGAAAATTTGCAGTTTCCGATAAGAGCTGGAAATTTCTATTCTAAATGGAGTCTTGGTAAGCAGTCCTGATACATGTTTACTAAATTGGTTTAATTACTGCTGATTCTTACATTCTGCTTTTGAGTTGAATCTTAAATATTTGACAGTTTTAGCACGTGGGATTCACAAGCAACAAATAAAAAAGCGATCTCTGCAAATTTCCTCACCACTTTAAAAAAACAGTAATAAACAGTTTGAATTTACAGAAAGCACTTGTTTCAACAAATTGGGCTGTTGTCTCAAATGGGAAGAAGCTTTTTGCTAATTGGATGTCTTGGCTTTATCACTTTTACGATGAAAAATGGTATAGCGTTTAGGTATCTTTTGCCAAGAAAACAACTTTAGAGTAATGCTGAGATCAGGATGGGCTGTTTGGGAAATGATTCTTCAAACTGTAAATGCTTACAGGTAGCATCTGTTTAATAAATCAAGGGACCGAAGAAGAACAAAGGTATTACTGTGGCTGGCTGTATAAGTTGCATTTTTACAAGGGCCAAAGAAGAAAATAAAAAAGAGATGAGTGGTGATTTTGTGTCTGCTATCAGTGGATTAAAGGGTATCATAAAGATGGTGAAAATATTTTTAATATACATATATCATTTCATGTCCTCTGGGAAGCAGACATCGAGAAGGAAGAAGTGCATGAGATATATTAGGGATAAATAGATTTATTAGGCCTGTGAAAGATAAGGGCAAAACAGAGCAGAAGTCTGAGATGAAAGTGTGGTACCTGTGGAAGGAGCAAGGGGAGAAGTACTGCAAATTGAACAGGAAGAGTTTTGGGCTCTGTTGTGGCTCTGAGCAAGTCTTGGGCCTTCATGCAGAGAGTGGCAATGCAGATTGCCAATAGAGGAGTTCTCTGTTGGCAGAAGTGGGCCAGACCCTGGGCCCCCAGCTCTGCTCACTCCTTGGCATAGAGCTGCCTAGGGGGAGAGTGCCCTGGGGCTGGATGTTGCCATAAGCCCTAAATATCCTGCAGCTGACTGTACTCTTTTTTTTTTTAATTATTAAATATCTTATTTATTTATTTGATGGACAGAGATCCCAAGTAGGCAGAGAGGCAGGCAGAAAGAGAGGAAGGGAAGCAGGCTCCCTGCTGAGGGGAAAGGCCCATGCGGGGCTCCATCCCAGGACTCTGGGATCATGACCTGAGCCAAAAGCAGCAGCTTTAACTCACTAAGCCACCCAGGCACCCCAGCTAACTGTATTCTTGAGCAAGTTCTCTCTTGAAAGGATCTCTGAGCAGTGCAACTCCATGGGTGATGCAGTATGCACTGTATTATGATAAACTTCATCATGTTTATGATGAAGGAAATAGAATTCCATCTGGGTCCAATTTTTTCTGCCTTGACTAGTAAGACCCCAATATTATTTTACTAAATTTGTAATTCTTCTTTTGCCAAGAGATACGTGACTTATCAGCCAATATTTCCTGAAGTTGGTTCTGGGTTTTCATTTGCTTTGTTTAAAAATTAATTTGTAATACAGAGCATCATTTGTCATCTCATGAGAATATCTTATTATAGATAAATTCCATGATTATTGTAAGTTTTGCGCATTTCTCATCTAACTTCTAGAGTATAAAGTAGTTGTTAGGTGTTATTAACAATGCAATTTTCAAAGAAACTGCTTATCACAAATCTTTATATTTCCAAATGAGTTTAATTAAAGAGCAGCTTGAAGTTCCAAGGCATGGTGTTTAAAAAAAAAAACAAAACAAAAAACAAACCTATGACTCTTTGTAACAGTATATTTATGTGATGAGTATTGTGATACTATAAAAACAAAACAAAGTATAAGAGTGGATTGGAGGGCGCCTGCGTGGCTCAATGGGTTAAGCCACTGCCTTGGGCTCAGGTCATGATCTCAGGGTCCTGGGATCTAGTCCTGCATCGGGCTCTCTGCTCGGCAGGGAGCCTGCTTCCCCTACCCCTGCCTGCCTCTCTGCCTACTTGTGGTCTCTCTCTGTCAAATAAATAAATAAAATCTTAAAAAAAAAAAATGGATTGGAGGCAGAGGCAGATTTAAGACAAACGATTATACATAACTTCTGATTTCTATTTTTCATAGTCATCAAAATGTCTTTATTGCTCCTTTTGATTGACGTGATAGAAGTAAATATAAATGAGAACTTATAAAATAAATGTATATTAAAATTAAATGTATTCTGCATACAATGTTGACTTAAAATGGATTTTACAATTTTATTTTATTTTAAAAAATATTTATTTATTTGGGAGAGAAAGTGCATGAGTGGGGTTTGGGGGGGAAGGGGAGAGGGAGAAGGACAAGCAGAATCACTGCTGAGCAGGGAGCCTGACACAGGGCTTGATCGCAGGACCCCAGGATCATGATTGAAGCTGAAGGTAGATGCTTAACCAACTGAGACACCCAGGCCCCCCTGGAGAACCCCTCTCTTACATTACAGATTAAAGGAATGCATTTCTCGGGTTGGGATAGAGGGTAGGTCCTTTTTTTTTTTTTTAATTGAATTTTTTTATTCTTTTATAAACATATAATGTATTTTTATCCCCAGGGGTACAGGTCTGTGAATCGCCAGGTTTACACACTTCACAGCACTCACCATAGAACATACTCTCCCCAATGTCCATAACCCCACCCCCCGTCCCTCCCCCACTCCCCCCAGCAACCCTTAGTTTGTTTTGTGATATTAAGAGTCACTTATGGTTTGTTTCCTTCCTGATTCCATCTTGTTTCATTTATTCTTTTAGGGTAGGAGCTTTTTTAGGAAATAAAAAATACTTAAAAGAGGAGAGCTCTATAAAAGCTAAGTATGAACTGACCAATTTAAGGCTTTCCTGGTTATCTTCAAGCCATCAGCTACTGCCACAGCCCATCTTTGTTTTATTTTGTTTTATAAATTTATTTATTTATTTATTTATTTATTTGAGAGAGAATGAGAGAGAGTGAGAGAGAGAGAACATTAGAGGGGAGAAGGTCAGAGGGAGAAGCAGACGCCCCATGATGCTGGGAGCCCGAAGTGGAACTTGATCTTGAGAGTCTGGGATCATGACCTGAGCTGAAAGCAGTGGCTTAACCAACTGAGCCACACAGGCGCCCCACAGCCCATCTTTGTAACTCAGTGGAACTGGAATTCTCATATGTGCGGGAATTGTGGCTGGGAATTCCCGCAATCCTCAGATCAATGCCACCAAACCTTTGGGAAATCAAAGGCATATCCTTCTTAGTAATTGCTTCAGAAGATGGTGCCTGCGCAGCTCAGTCATTAAGCATCTGCTTCGGTTCAGGTCATGGTTCCAGGGTCCTGGAATCAAGTCCTGCCTCGGGCTTGCTGCCAGCAAAAGAACTGCTTCTCCCTCTCCAGTTCCCCCTGCTTGTGTTTCTTCACTCTGTCTAATAAATAAGCAAAATCTTGAAGAAAAAAAAAAAGATGGAAAAGAATATACAGTATATACAGTGGAAAGAAACTCTCCTCTTTTCCCCTGGTCCCGACTTACCCAGGTCATTTTCTGGAGGAGGCACAGGTATTAGTTTCTTGTTTATTTTTTCAGAGATTTTCTGTGTATTTGCATATATACATTTATCCATAAATCTTTATCTGCCACACTAATGGGAGCATGTTTTTCATCTGACTTGAGACCTTGCTTTTATCACAATACAGCTTAGTGGTTGTTCTATATTAGCACATAGAAATCTAGTGTATTTTTATTTTAATGGCTACACAGTATTCCATTGTATGGATATGCCATAATTCACCTGAGTTCCTATTGATGGACAATTGGGCTGTTCCTAATCTTTTGCTATTATAAACAATGGTGCAAAGAATATAGATAGATAGATAGATAGATAGATATAAAATTTCACAAATGTATGAGCATATCTGTGGGATAAATGCCTTTGTCTTTTTCTTTTGTATCAAGTTCCTTTTTCTTAATGATTTATAGGAGCCATATATTCATATAAAGGAGTTAGACTTTTATGTATTAGTCCCTAATTTTTAAAAAGTTCATGTTAAAAGTGCATTAGAATCTTTCAATATTAAGTTTTCAGTTTCTTATGAATGTATATAACATAAGGGAAAGAAGGATTGTGGAGTTTCAATTATCAGCTGAAGTTTCTTTAATAGGATATTTTCCTTTATAGTAGAGTGAATTATTATATGTAAGGACATATTACATTTGTTATAGTAATGATCCTATGAAATAAATAATTCTTTTACTATTTGTCCATCATAGAAACAAACTTCTTTTCTACTTGACACTTTGTAATTTTCCTGAATGCCAGTCTTTTTTCTTTTTTTTTTTTTAAAGATTTTTATTTATTTGACAGAAACACAGCTAGAGAAGGAAAACAGCAGAGGGAGTGGGAGAGGGAGAAGCAGGGCCCCCTCGGAGCAGGAGCCCGATGCAGGGCTTGACCCCAGGACCCTGAGATCATGACCTGAACTGAAGGCAGACGCTTAACAACTGAGCCACCCAGGCGCCCCCTGAATGCCAATCTTAACAGCCTGTTAGATTAAGAACTTGAAAACATATTAAGAAAGTGAAACATAAGCAAAATTGGGCTTTTGTAACATAATGCCTAGGGACAGATGCAAAGCTATAATACAACAGAGTATTTCAGGAGCAAATAAAACTATTCTGTAACATCTGATAAGAAGTTAAACCCTACTGAGCTATAGATACTTTTGTTGGCATTCAGCAGTTGTGATCTGCAAAATCTTAGAGTAAACTTCTTTTTTTAAGATTTTATTTATTTATTTATTTGTCCGGGGGAGAGAGAGAGAGCAAGCACAAGCAGGCAGAGTGGCAAGCAGAGGCAGAAGCAGGCTCCCCACTGAGCAAGGAGCCCAATCATGACCTGAGCCGAAGGCAGTGGTTTAACCAACTGAGCGACCCAGGCGTCCCTTCAAGCAAACTTTTATATGCAACTACTTTTGTTGCATCGAATGAAATAATATCCAAGGAGTTCGTTTATGCTTATTTTTAGTATTTGGATTTCATTTATTTTTGATCCTGTGACTCAGGATTAAATTTTTTTATGGGGGGAGGGGCAGAGGGCGAGGGAGGGAGAGAATCTTAAGTAGGCTCCACGCCCAGCATGGAGCCCAAGGTGGAGCTCGAATTCACAATCCTGAGATCATGACCTGAGCTAAAATCAAGAGTTGGACGCTTAAAGGACTGAGCCGTCCAGGCGCCATCCCCCTTCTCCAAAAACATTTTTTAAACCCTTCTATATTCAGTGTTCATGAACTGATTCTCTTTACTTTTCAGAATATTTTTCATTTGACAAGAAGGAATAACATATGAAAAGGTGCCATCTTCCTACGTTGCCAGTTTTGGCAAACGCTCTAATGAACACTAACCTTTTGAAAGATGTTTATCTCCTTGCAGGGAACATAAACCCCAAGAGATTTTCTGGACTCCTCTCTAATTTTGGGGACTTTTGTCAAATTGCCTGCATATGCTCATGTACTCATACTTAATTAGTCACAATTCTTCTTTAGAAAAGGCTTGTTTTAAAGAGAAGCACAACAACTGTGATATCTTTGGAACTTATAAATATCTAGTCCAGGATTTCGTTAAGCTTGTCATCTGCTTCCTCACTTCAGAAGTTGAAACAGTGTTAAGCTGCATTTTTAAAATGTTGGGTTTGTTTTGCCAATACAGGAAAAGCAACACTTCCTAATTTGCTTAGATTCATGCCCACATAATTTGGGGATCATATGAGCTCCAGATAAGTACTACTGTAATAGGGGAGTTAACAGGTCGAATGTGTGAGCATACGCGTGGATGTCTATGTGTGTCTGAGTGTGAATGTGTATTAGCAATGTGGTAGAAGATTTTAGAAAGTCAGTACGAACATCAATTCATTTTTTTGAACATTTGTGGTCCACAGAGAGAATAAATACACATTTCATTAATTATTTCCCTTAATAAGTGTTTTTCTAATCTTGAAATCCTTGAGTTAAGATTCACTAATGAGTATATTTTTATCGGAGCATGGTATTTCCTAAAATGATCTTTTAAGATGAGTTACACATTAGTATAATCTTCTAGATAACTAATAGTTTCCTATCATCATTTATATAAATGAACTAAAAATAATTTTATATATCTAGCTCAAAATTCTATGCTATGGGGGGGTTTCCCTTCTAAAATCTGTGGTAGGGGCGCCTGGGTGGCTCAGTGGATTAAGCCGCTGCCTTTGGCTCAGGTCATGATCTCAGTGTCCTGGGATCGAGCCCCGCATCGGGCCCTCTGCTCGGCAGGGAGCCTGCTTCCCCCTCTGTCTCTGCCTGCCTCTCTGCCTACTTGTGATCTCTCTCTCTGTCAAATAAAATAAATAAAAATCTTTAAAAAAATAAATAAATAAAATCTGTGGTAAGTGGTTAATCAGGTTTTTTGGGGTTGTTGTTTTTAGAGAGTATGTATGGGAAACATCTAGAGCTGTTCCTGGTAAGATTAACTTTTTTGCTTAACAACATCTTTAAATGAAATTTTGTCAGCGGATAATCATTAACTTTATTTGAATATTTACCATAAGGATATTTTTTCTCCTGCTTGTTCATGTATTTTACTGATTGTGTGAGTAAAGCATATTAATTTTTATGAATCCAAACAAAAGAAAGTTAAAATTTACTATAATCTTACTTCTCGGTAATAGTTGCTATTAAGAATTATGTGTGTGGGTATATATATATTATAACTTGGTACGTATGTATATTTGAGCCTATATAAACATTAAAATATTTTTATTCTACAGAAATAGATCATTATACAATATGTCTTAGTTATCTTTTCCTGTAAATAAAAATAGATTTGGGGTGAAATAGGTGAAGGGAATCGAAAAGTATGCTTATAATGATGAGTAAGGAGTAATATATAGAATTGTCAAATCGCTATATTGTGTGCTTGAAACCAATATAACAGTGTGTTAGCTATATTGGAATTAAAAGAAATATTTTATTTTTATTTTTTAGATTTTATGCTTTTTAATCCTGCAATGTATTCCATTATATGATTATACCACAGCTACTTACCCAACCCCCCTGTAAGAGTTATGGTTGAGTATGTCAGGCTGCAATTTTATTGCAAGAGTCTTCAAGGAAGACACTCTTTTCTTTCATGCAACAAAGTTTTATTAGAGTCTACTGCTTCCGTGGAGCTTATAGTCTAAAAGGAAGAGACAAAATAAACAAGCATGTGAGCAAGTGAACAAGATTATTTTAGAGGATGATAAATGCTAGCCAAAGGCCAGTGTGACTAGGATGCAGTAATTCAAGGGATGAAGTCAGAGAGGTATGCCTGGCCTCGTGGTCCACAGAAGGAAGCCCCAGTGTTCTCTGCATTTCAACGGTTAGCTTTGGGAGGGCTCAGGCTGGAAGATTTCAAGCTGTTCCTGGCTACTCATCTGCCTTCATGGGAGGAGTGTTACAGAATTTGTGGACATACTCTCAGAACAAACAGAGGGCAGTATCAATTGGGTTATATCTTTAAACCATCACTCCAGCTGCTGTGTGGAGAATGGACTCTGGGGGACAAAACAGAGCCAATGAGACTGATGCTGATGGTGGTTAACATTTATTAATTCATTTTTCTGTGCCAGGAAGTGGTCACAACATTTGACAGCTATTAACTCAATCCTCAGAACAACCTTATGAGGTATGAATTATTCTATTCCCTGCAACTTATAGATGAGGAAACCGAGGCACAGAAATGTGAAAAAAATCACAGTCTAGGTGAAAGATGATCTGATACAACAGCTGTGACCGGAATATCGCAAATATTCTTTATGTTCCTTTATGTTCTCCAATTTATGATCCCAACTCCTCAAAGTTATGCGAGGTATTGCAGAAATCTCTAAATTAATTGAAGATAATACCACAGCTATGCAAATTAATACACTCATAAACATGTACTATAGATTTTAAATTTCTGCCAATGATTCCAGAGTAGTCCATGGTCTATCTCTCTTTTTTTTTTTTCAGTCATAGAAGTACACAGTTATGATAAGACTAAAATGGTGAGGCTAAAATTTTATTTTATATGTTCCTGGGGCAAGAAATAATAAATTTACAAACACAGTGACAGTCATGAGTGTATTTATCCTTTCGCAGATCTTACAAAACAACTTTATTTTGTTTTTTCAAGTATTTAGATAAGTATATCTTCAGCCTCAGAACTTAATCCATAATTGCCAAGCAATGGAATCATTTTTTTTCCTGTATCTAGATGGTGTAAGTAAGAAGTACTATTTTCCTATTATATCAATTATATAATAACTACACTAATATACCATTATATAAGTTCATTGTAAAATTTGTATTTTATTTTTTTAAAGATTTTATTTATTTATTTGACAGAGAAAGAGGGGACGGATCACAAGTAGGCAGAGAGGCAGGCAGAGAGAGAGGGGGAAGCAGGCTCTCTGCTCTCTGCGAGGCTCGATCCCAGGACCCTCGGATCATGACCTGAGCTAAAGGCAGAGGCTTAACCCACTGAGCCACCAAGGCACCCTGTAAAATTCATATTTTAAATAAAATAAGCTACATGTAAAGAGATTAGACTTAACCTTTACACAGTTTTAAAATATTCTACTGCTTATCATGCAAAGACTGAATGGATAGTCTTCCTTATTTTATTTTATTTATTTATTTTATAATTAAAATTTTTTTATTAACATATAATGTGTTATTAATCCCAGGGGTACAGGTCTGTGAATCACCAGGTTTACACACTTCACAGCACTCACCGTAGAGTCTTCCCTACTTTAAATGGAATTCTGTAGTCTGCCTCCAGATCGAAAATGACCTTTACACTGTAATCCTTAGGGTGTTGATTAAAGAAAGTGTTTGCTTAGATTTTGTTGCACTTTTCATTTCATTTTACTGCAGTGTGAACTAATTGTCCTGTGCACAGGAATACATGTTGTTTTTATCTTGCTTTCATAGTTGATGCTTCCCCCATCGTCTCTTAAGCCCTTTATGATACCCCCATCATTCTTTTGTTCTTTTACATTTTTTCTGCAAATGTTTTAACCCTACTAGGAAAGAAAATCTATTGCTGCAGTAATCTCTACAGCAGTTTTATGAATAATGTTTCTTCTATTATTTCAAAGGAGGGAGCAGGTTTCTGTGCTATACGAAAAACAGTGAAGACTGACCGTGCTTGAATAGGGTTCAGTGTTTTAAGAAATAAACAAGAGGCACCACGGCATTAATCTCCTGGGTATCTAACAACATACATAATCATTGTGCTTCATAGTAATTTAGACAAATGGGTAGTAAGCAGGTGACACAGATAACTATACTTATATTTAATGAAGGCAAATCAGGCATTTGGGGGGTCAGTTGGGGATAGAGGAAATGTGAACTTAGCTTGAGCAAAAATTTCAGTAGATAATTGGTTATTAACTGAGTGAAATCCAGAAAGTAGGGACTCTAAATTTTCTGGTTGGGGCATAGCCACAGGATAGACTTTGGAATTGAGGGCAAAACAATGAATTCTTTTCTCTCAAGGAAAATTGTCCTTTCCAAAGTGGGACAAAAACTGAAAAGGGTGGTCTAGACACACAGCTGAATGTGGTAAAGGTAAGAAGAGAGGTTTAAGCTGGAGAGTGACTGATTCCTCCTTTCAGGGGAAGAGAAGAGGAAGAAGGAAAGCAGAGATGGGAAATCATTAGGAAAACCAAATGTTTCTTCTTGTAGCTCAAATCTTCCCTTTCTCCCTCTGACCTCTGGGGCTGATCTCAAAGGGGAGATGGATCCCTCGAAGGGGACAATATGAGTATCTTCTTTAATTAGCCTGAAATTCTACTAATTAGACATTCTTAAAAATTTTGATTCACCTAACATTTTCCTTGAGTCTACTATACATCAGGTTAGCATAAGTGATCTCATTTAATCTTTAGCTTCTTTACAAGGTAGGCGTTCACGGAATTTGAAGATAAGGAAAAAGATTGAGGAAGGTATGAAATGCGTTTAAAGTCACACATTGAATGAAGAGTCTCCTGATTCCTCCTTGTCCAGTCTCCTTCCTCCACTTCCGGAGAGGGTCAAAGGACAAAGAAGGAGGGCTGTAACAGCAGGGGTTGGGGGGGTGCTGTGATGAGTGGGGGGGATGGGAAGGTATGATTCACACTGCAGACATCACAGATTTATATTTTTATTATGACACTTTTCAAACATATGGCAGAAAAGTGTGTTGCCTTAACAAAACTAATATATTAGGATAATTTTCTGATAGATGGAAGCAAAGCCTCATGAAAAGTGCCTTTCCAACACAGTCTTTGTTGGGCTATTGGCTGCTTTGGCTATTTTTATTTTTTAAAAGATTTTATTTGTTTATTTATTTGACAAAGAGAAAGATCACAAGTAGGCAGAGCAGCAGGCAGAGAGAGAAGGGGGAAGCAGGCTCCCTGCTGAACAGAGAGCCTGATGTGGGGCTCTATCCCAGGACCCTGAGATCATGACCTGAGCTGAAGGCGGATGCTTAACCCACTGGGCCACCCAGGCACCCCTGCTTTGGCAATTTTCAAACATAAAATTAAAAAGTGTGAGCATATAGTACTTCCTCCCTTACTGGCGGGGGATATGTTCCAAGACCCCCCAATGGATGCCTGAAATCACAGATAGCACTGAACCTTATATGCATTATGTTTTTCCCTGTACACACACACAGCTATGATAAAGTTTAATTTATAAATTAAGCACAGTAAAAAGATTAATGACGATAACTAATAATAAAATAGGACAGTTATAACAATATGCCATAATAAAAATTATGTGAAGATGGTCTTTCTCTTATAATATTTTATTGTACTATACTCACTTTTCTTCTTCCTATGATGATGTGAGATGATAAAATGCTTCCTTGATGAATAAGGTCAGGTGACTGATATAAGTATGACATAAGCATGATGTAGCATCAAGCTCTCAGTAACCTGACGATGATCAGATGATCAGAAGGAAGATCATCTGCTTCTGCCTTGTGGTTGACTGTGGGTAACAGAAACCAGGGAAAGCAAGATCATGGATTATGGCGGATTACTATACTTTCCCTAAGATTAAACTTGAGTTTTCTTGGGGACTGATCAAAGATGGAAGTAATTTTGATGTTAAGGATATTTGGATACTAAGTGGGAATAGGAATGTCACAGGGGGACGCTTTTGGCTACCAGAGCATCATCTGAAGCAGTCTGAAGGGAGTGTTTTTGATCAGCAGAGGGAGAAAACCAGGTATGTAGGGAGAATGTTGTATAAGGGGCATGACAAGTAGGTAGGAAAAAATCACCAAGGAAGAGAAAGGAAGAGTACCAATCCAAACATCACAAATTTACCCAGACCATCTTGTTGTCTGTTCTGAAAGTCTTATGCACATGGCTATTTTCAGGTTGTGCCCTCCCATCTCCCCACTAGGGACCTGGAAGCAACTCCCTATTTTCTATCACCCCGAATAGCTAAATTGACACAGACACAGAGCAGGCTGTAATGTGAAATGAGAACAGACCCTCATCTAAAGGATCTCTCCTTAAATGCCTGAAATTTCACTAACCCAGAGGACTCTTGTGTTAGCCAGCAGAGTTTTTACTGTAGTTGTAACTTGTCATAGTTGTTATGTGGCTCTGCATGACTGAACACCCCACTTTGGTGAGGTGCGCACAGCTTCTTCTGGATGATCCTTGACTACGTCGTCATATATTCCACGATGGCACATGACCTCAGAAAATAGGGAGGGTAATTTATTACCAGGAGTCAGGCAGTCATTATTGAATATGGAGGGACTGGCTATTTCCCTAGTTCAGGTATTAAGGGAGGGAGGAAGGAATTTGGGAACAGATCAGGGAGTTACTATTTGGGGACCGTCAATTTGATGAATCAGATGGGATGACTGAAGCAAGAGGACTGGGTGTGTATGGTCTTGGGTAAGGAATGGAAGCTGCCCGAGTCTCTGTTCTCACTTAACTGGAATTTTGGATCCCTCACCTGTAAAAGGAGGTGGGACCTGACAAGCTTGGATGACTCTTCTCCATATACCATTTTAGAGGATTGTAAATTTCTACTTTCCTTTCGGAGCTTAATATTTGTTATATCCATGACTCAATGCAAAGACCTGTCAGGAATACAATTTTTTTTTTTAAAAGTAGGTTTCTCCGAGTGCCTGGGTGGCTCAGTGGGTTAAGTCTCTGCCTTCGCCTCAGGTCGTGATCTCGGGGTCCTGGCATAGAGCCCCGCATTGGACTCTCTGCTCAGCGGGGGGCCTGCTTCCTCCTCTCTCTCTGCCTACTTGTGATCTTTGTCTGTCAAATAAATAAATAAAAATCTTAAAAAAAAATTAGGTTTCTCGAACAATATGGGGCTTGAACTCAATATTTCAAGATCAAGAGTAGCATGTCCTATTGACTGAGCCATCCAGGAGCATAAGAACATCGTCTTTAATTTAAACTCTTCCCACTGGTGATTATAATCCCCTTCATGACTACATGTTTTATAAAAACATTTTCAAACAGTATGGAAGTTCCTCAAAAAGTTGAAAATAGAGCTACCCTATGACTTAGCAATTGCACTACTGGGTGTTTACCCCAAAGATACCAATATAGTCATCCAAGAGGGCACGTGCGCCCCAGTGTTTGTAGCAGCAATGTCCACAATAGCCAAACTATGGAAAGAACCCAAATGCCCATCAACAGATCAATGGATAAAGAAGATGTGGTATATACATACAATGGAATATTATGCAGCCATCAGAAAATGAAATCTTGCCATTTGCAATAACATGGATGGAACTAGAGGGTATTATGCTAAGTGAAACAAGTGAATCAGAGAAAGATAACTGTCATATGATCTCAATGTTAGGTGGAATTTGAGAAACAAGGGAAAGGATCATAGAAGAAGAGAGGAAAGAATAAAACAAGAGGAAACCAGAGAGGGAGACAAACCATGAGCAACTCAATCTCAGGAGATAAACTGAGGATTGCTGGAATGGAAGGGGGTGAGAGGGACGGGGTGGCTGGGTGATGACACTGGGGAAGGTATGTGCTGTGGTGAGCACTGTGTATTGTGTAAGACTGATGATTCACAGACCTGTACCCCTGAAAAAAATAATACATTATATGTTATTAATAATAATTTAAAAAATGGTAAAAAAAAAAAGTAAAAAGTGTTTTCAAGAATGCATTTCATTAAAATCTTTGATTTGGAGTAGATGTTTAAGGTCACACAGCTGGGGCAAATCCAGCTCCATTATTTACTGTGTAGCCTTGGACAAGTTTCTTAGTCTCTGTGCTTCAGTTCCTTTACCTAAAAATGAGAATAGTAACAGTTATCCTTGAGTTATTAAATAAAAACATTCAGAACAGTGTGTGGCCTATGGTAGGTCTGAAAAGGTATTTGTAGGATGCATGAATACCACTTAGGAATGGTAGTTCACTCAAGGCTTTTTGGAGGAGGGAACATTTGTCTTACTTTGCAGGACAGGTGGGATCTTAAAGAGAGAAGGCTTTTGATGACAGAAATGTCACAAGCATGGAGAAGTAAAAGGTTTATTATCGGCAAGAGAGAAAAGCACACTTTGGTGGGGTCATAGAATCTATAGGAACATGGCTAAGGGTTTTATGGAGCCCAACTATAATGTACCTCAGTAGCCAAACTAAAAAATACGAACATTTTTAGTAACTGAAACAGTCTGAAGGTTTGTGAGCAGGGACCTGTAAAGATCCAAACAAGATCGATGGACTAAGACACCAGGATACAATGCGCAGCCCAGGGAATCTGGTCAATAACCGTGTGAGAACTTTATATGGTGACAGGTGGTAGCTGGATGTATCACTTAGCAATGTATAAGAAATGTTAAATGATTATGTGGTACACCTGAAACTAATTTCTGTCTATCAATTACACTTCAATTTAAAAAAGTGAAGAAAAAGAGAAGAAAACAAGGTGTATGATTTATTTTACCTGCCTGTTTTGCATTTCCTTGTTTTAAATATCATTTTTCTTAATATAAAACCTATGTTAGTCCAATATATTGCATTATAAGTACACTGAACTTCCAAGAATGAAATTCAGAAGCTGTGGAGAGACAGAACAAGGTAAACAGTGTGGGTGCTGGCAGGCCTTTTCACGCCCTGAGCTGGTGCCTGTGGGCAATGGACTCAATCAGACTTGAAAGAGAGCCTTAGGTTTTGGCAAAACCTGTGGAAATAATGTGTCAAGGATTAGAAGGATTCTTCAACCACGGAAACATTATTTAGAGTGAGTATGTTAGTATTTTTACCATCGTGGAGGAAGAAATTAAAGATTTAACTGATAGCTTTAGAAAACCTTTAACAAAGGGAGTGATTGCTAGATGCCATCTTAAGAAGAAGATGAAAGTGGAAAAGCCAACAAGTTATAATCTTCATAAAATGTCTGACGGGATCTAAGAAGTGGAACATGGGAAAAATTGACTTCATGACTAACTTACAGGAGCAGACCGCTGAGATGGACATATTATTTGTTCAAGGTTATCGACACAAAGCAACGCACACTGTACTTTGCGAGCAGTGTGGATAATTTTCAAGGATGAATTTTACTATATGAGATTTTTGCTTTTTGCTGACTGTAATGCTAAACTCAGATTCAGACAAGATTTGTGAACTTCCAGATTAAGATGAGATTCTATTTATCTGTGTGAACTTATTTATTTATTTATTTTTAAAACTGTGTCTTTTATGATTTATTTATTTATTTGAGAGAAAGAAAGAGAGAGAGAGAGAAAGAGAGAGCATGAGCAGGAGGAGGGGCAGAGGAAGACAGAATCCTCACGCTGACTCCTCCATGAGCACACAGCCCAACCTGGGGCTTGATCCCGGGATCTGGGACCGTGAGATCACCACCTGAGCCGAAACCAAGACTTGGAAGCTTAACTGACTGAGCCCGTGGTGCCCCTGTTTTTTTATTTTTTATTTTTTAATTTAATTTAATTTTTTTAAAAGATTATTTATTTATTTATTTGACAGACAGAGATCACAAGTAGGCAGAGAGGCAGGCAGAGAGAGAGGAGAAAGCAGGCTCCCTGCTGAGCAGAGAGCCAGATGCAGGGCTCGATCCCAGGACCCTGGGATCATGACCTGAGCCGAAGGTAGAGGCTTTAACACACTGAGTCACCCAGGCACCCCTATTCTTTTATTTTTTGAAAAGATTTTATTTATTTATTGGAAAGAGAGAGAGAGAGAGAGAGAGAAGGACAAGCAGACTTCCAGCTCAGCAAGGAGCCCAACTCAGGACTCTATTTGAGATCAGGACCTGAGAGGAAGTCAGCCACTTAAGTGACTGAGCCCAACCGTGTCTCCTATCTGTTCACATTTAGTGGGAAGAGTTTCTTTTTCTCAAGGAAAAGAAATACATCTTTGGGCTCCTTGAGCGGGCCTCTCAGCTATGCAGATGTAGTAGGAGACACTCCTGAACGTTTTTTCCATTCCAGCGGCCCCTCCCTGAGGCCCAGGTGTACAAAACTGATCTCCAGCAGGAGGTGCATTATTTGCATAAGAAGGCCAGGACCTTTGGGAGAGACTACACAGCAGAAGCCCCCTACTGGACCTCTCCTGCCTCAGACTTGTAGTTAGGGAGCTCTTTTTGGCTGACTAAGTCCTCCTCACACCTCCCGAACCTTCAATGGCAGGAAAGGATTTTTAGGATCTGGAGGAAAACAACAATAAATTCCTAACTTGAGGAAGGAGAGCATGCATTGATGCCCAAGGCTCTCTGACAAATTCCGAGGTTTTTCTTTGGAGAAGTGTCAGTCAGCATCATCTGGTAAGGTTGTGCAAGGGCCATTTCTCTCTCTTGCCCCCTAGACGTGGTATAGTGAGGAACAAGGGCAGTGATGACCACAAAGTAAGTGCAAGGAGAACTGGTCTCCTTTGGAAGGAGTAACTTTTGGGTTTGGGGTTTGGGGAAAGACCTAAGGGAGGGGGGTCTTAGATTTTATGCCTGGGTGACTTCAAGCAGTTGTGACTGCCATATGAGTTTATGGAGAGTTTCATATTGCTCACACAGAAAATTCATTCTTTCATTTTACAAATACAAGTTGATCCCTGAACAACATGGGTTTCAACTGCACGGTCCACTTGTATGTGGATTTTTCTCAATAAATACAGTATAGTACTGTTTAATGTATTGCTCTTTTTTGTGATTGTTTATTTTTTCAAAATAATTTTTGGGGCTCGTGGGTGGCTCATTTGGGTAAGCATCTGCCTTCGGCTCAGGTCATGATCCCAGAGTTCTGGAATCAAGTCCCACATCAGGCTTCCTGCTTAGTGGCGGTCTGCCTCTCCCTCTGCCCCTCCCCCATGCTCATGCTCTCTCACTCTTTCTCTCTCTCAAATAAATAAAATCTTTTAAAAAAATTAATTATTTTTAGGGGCGCCTGGGTGTCTCAGTGGGTTGAAGCCTCTGCCTCTGGCTCGGGTCATGATCTCAGGGTCCTGGGATCGAGCCCCGCATCGGGCTCTCTGCTCAGCCGGGAGCCTGCTTCCTCTCTCTCTCTCTCTCTCTCTGTCTGTCTACTTGAGATCTCTGCCTATCAAATTAATAAATTAAAAAAAATCTTTAAAAAATATTAATTATTTTTAAAGAAGTAATCTCTACACCCAACTGGGGCTCAAACTCATGACCCTGAGATCAAGAGTCATATGCTCCACCAACTGAGCTAGCCAGGTGCCCCTGTGATTTTCTTACCATTTCTTTTTTTTCTAGCTTACTTTCTTTAAAGACTACACTATGTGATATGTATAACATACAAAATGTGTGTTCATTGAGTATGTTATCAGTAAGGCTTCTGGTCAACAGTAGGCTACTAGTAGTTAAATTTTGGGGAGTTAAAAGTTACATGCAGATTTTTGACTGCAGGGAGTGTGTGTGTGTGTTGGGGGGGGTGGGTCCACAATCCTAACCCCGAAGTTTTTCAAGGTATTTATTGAGTTCCTTTATATAATGCCAGGCCATGATCTACCCTCTGGGGATAGAGCAGATAGCAAAACAGACCAAAAGATCTGCTGCCAGGGAACTTACCTTTGCGGGGAGGTGGTGAGGAAGCGACCAAAAAATCTATACCAGCGTACCTAAAAACAGGGAGTTTCGGGCACCTGTCTGGCTCAGTCAGAATAACATGTGACTCTTGATCTTGGGGTCATGAATTTGAGCCCCATGTGGGATGTAGAGATTCCTAATAGATAAATAAACAAAACAAAACTCAGGGCATTTATGTGTACGTATAGGTAGCTATCATTGAGGAAGTTGTCATTGAGAAGGTAATATTTGGGTAAGGACTTGAGGAGAAAGAGTGACTGACTGAAGTCTTTGAGGAAGAGTATACAGCAAGGTCTCAAAAACTAGGAGGAGTGTTCCTTGTGGACCAACCAGTTCTATGTAAGATCTAATAGACCATTTTTTCTTTTTTTTCTGAATGAAATTGGAAGTTATTGGAAGGAACACTAAAACTATACAGAAAAGTGCAAAGAAGAAAAACAGCTCCCTTACTGAAAGCCAATGGCTTTTTGATCATGTCGTGTCCTTCCTTAAATTCTTCAGTAGCTTCCTTTGCAGGTAGAAGAAGGTCGTAAATCCCAACCTGGCCTTTGTTTTTTCCTCTGCCTTCATCTGCTTGGATTTATCCTCTCACTCTGACTGAAAGACAGCTTTTAGTTTCTACTCTCTATTGCCTTTTTCTACATGGCTTTTGCATATGTCTTTCCTTTTGTTGGAAGTGTTCCCTGTCTAGGCTACTTTCCACACATCTTTCAGATCTCAGTTTTCATTCACTCATTCAATGTGTGTAGTTGTACCTAGTCTTGTGCTTTAAGCGCCCCCTTGATGGGTTCAATCCTTTACTGTTAACCTCTTGAAATGCTTCATGATTTGGAACAAGGCACCCCACTTTTCCATTTTTCGCTGGGCCCCAAGTGTAGCTGGTCCTGTGGATCAGCTGCTGCTCACCACTGTCTTGGAGTTGGGGTGTACAATGGTGTACAAACGATATGCTACTTTTGCAGAGCTTTCAGGTTGGCAGGAGAGGAAGGCTTCAATCAAACAAACAGAATGAACCACTGAGGAAATGGAAACGGAGAAAAATGCTACCCCATGAAGGATGTGTAGGGGCATGGCTTAGAGAAGTCAGGAGGCTCTTTCTGAGGATGCAAGCCCTTAGTTGAGGCCTGGAGAGTGAGAAATGAATGAGGTTTTTTTATGGCTTCCCCACCTTCTCACTTGATTAGGGTCTACCCTCTCATTGCAGGCTATGTTTTTTTTTTTTTTTTTAAATAATGTTTATTTATATTATATTTCTAGAGAGAGCGTAAACTCACAGGGTGTCTCTTTCTTGTATCCTCGGAGTATAGCCCAATGCCTGGTACTCAGTATTTAAGTAGCAATTCTAAATGGAAAGATTTTTTTTTTTTTTTTTAAATCTTGGCCGTTGGTTTTGATTTTTGTTTTTTTGGTTTGATTTGGTTTGGTTTTTGTAATTTTATTTATTTTTTATTTTTTTTAAAGATTTTATTTATTTATTTGACAGAGAGAGATCACAAACAGGCAGAGAGGCAGGCAGAGAGAGAGGAGGAAGCAGGCTCCCTGCTGAGCAGAGAGCCCAATGCGAGGCTCGATCACAGGACCCCGGGATCATGACCCGAGCCGAAGGCAGCTGCCCAACGCACTGAGCCACCCAGGCGCCCCGATGGAAAGATTTTTTTAAAAAAAGATTTTATTTATTTGAGACAGAGAATGGGAGCACGAGTACGGGAGTGGAGCGCGGACCGGCAGAGGGAGAGGGAGAAGGAAACTCTCCACTGAGCAGGCCACCTGGTGCCTGTGCTGGGCTCCCTCCCAGGACTCTGGGATCATGACCTGAGCCTAAGGCTGAAGCTTAATCCACTGAGCCACTGAGGCAGCGTACTCTGAATGAAAAGATTGTTTTTTGGTTATCATCTTTTTACACACAATTCACTTTTTCATATACAATTTAGTAGTCTGCATTTAAAAAAAAAGAATGCTGGAAGTTTCCATTTTCTTTTTTTTCTTAAAACTTCATAAAATGGCTAAGGCAGGGGCTTTGGAAGCTATCTGGATGTTGGCATTCCAAATGGACTGGAGAGGTAAGAGATTGCAAGTAAAGAGATTAAGCTAAAAGACAATAGGTATAAAGTGGTGGAGGACTTGAAAGAATAGTGTTTATTGACTTATTTAGCAGCATTTACTAAAGACAACTATAAATCAGGCACTGTAAGCACTGGCAATTTGTTTTAAAAAAAAAAAATCCCCTCCTGGAACTTATAGTGCAGTGAATACCAATGTCAGGGATAGAAAAGGAAAAAAAAAAACCTCCTTTTCAGCTTTTCCATAAATGTTGTAATGCCACAAAATAGGGAGAATTGAAGCCTCCTATTAGATGTGATCCAGAGAAATATTTTACAAAAATTCTGGAAATTTGAAGTTCTAGTGGAATAGTTCCCATATTTCACTAAGATTTTTTTTTTTTTCTATTATTATCACTTTCTCCTGTGAATAGTGTTTATCCTTTTTTGGTTCTTTTAACTATTGGTTTTTTAAAAAACCAAAAGTAACTAAATACTAAGTAAAAAGGAATGGCTAACATGCTGCTATCTCTCTGAGAGACAGTCATTGTTTTGTTTTTCTATTCTGGAAGCCTTTTCAACTGGTTAGACTCCCTAACTTGAAGAAAACAACTGCCATTCGAAAATACTTCCAACTGCCTCAGGGCATATTATCCTCTTCTCTTTTTAAAAGGAATTCTCAAAAATACTCCTTGCCATTTGAAAAGCAGCCGGGAATAAATGTGTATTAAATATGCAGCAATTTGCCACTCCCTTTGCCCTGCCCCAGTTACTGCTATAGAAAATGTCAGAGGATAAATACATATGGGGTAGAGTCAAACCTCCCAGTGAAGATTATGAAAGGAACAAAGCAAGGACCCTTCCTTAGAGAAAGGTGTTCAGCCCCACCCCCGTTAAACACTGATTAAGAACAAAAGGCAATAAGTATTAAAATAAATTAACTCTGAATGGTAGGTACTAGAAGGTCAGTTCGTTTCTTAGGGAAAAGAAGGGGACAGGGTGTGCAGACCCGGGCTTTGCTGTATTATCTTGGGCAGGTCACCTAAGCTTCTTTGACGCCCTGCCCTAGCTTAAGAGTCTGGACCAAGGATCTCAAAGTTTTTTTCATCTCTAAAATTCTACAGTTCTATGGTTACGTTGAGATGGGCCATTCTGTTGATTTCCTAGTCTCCAGGACAGAGGTAACTAGTTTCTGGGAGCGGAACTAACTTGATGGAGAGTTATGAATGCAGAGGTGGGTATACTTCACAATTACAGGGTTTGGGACCTTAGAGATCTTGGAAAATGTGCAGAAGGCCTTTCCCTCGTTCTTTAACCCAATTTTACAATACTCTTTGACTCTTTGGGATGGGGGAGCGGGAAGGACCTGTTTTAGACCGGGACTGTTCACTTGACCAAGCATTTCCCCTTTCCTTATTTTTGGACCCTTAAAAAAAAAAAAAAAAAAAAAAAAGCCACCAGCAGATCCTAAAGGGGTGGAAGGGGAAATTGTGATTACGGCATCTCGAAAGGCCTATAAAATCCTGCTTCCTCATCTTAATCCTTTCTTTTGGGGGGGGGGTAGGATCTTTTTTTAAATGTGTATTTTTGTCGGTGTGGGCCTACAGTGAGGTTCAGAGCCGCAGAGGGGGCGCTGACTGACGCTGCGGCTGCGGACGGGCTGGCGGGAGGGAGCTCCGGGTCGGGTCCAAGCCGGCCGCCAGGCGGGCTCGGAGCTACAAGGGCGCGGCTGCGGGCGGGCCCCGGGGAGGGGCTTCGCGGAGGCGCCGCGGCCCGAGGCGAGCCGGGCCGCCCGGGCTCGGCGCGCAGCGCGGCCCGGCGGGCGGTGGCGCTGCGGAGGCGGCGGCCGAGGCCGGCGGGCGCGGAGGAGGGGCCCGAGACTGGGGCGGCCGGCGGCAGCTGCCTCCGTGACGACTGCCGGCAGCGCGGCGGCCTGAGGAGACCGAGCCGCGGGCCCCGGCGTCGCTGCCTCTCTCGGCTGTCTCCTCCTCCTCCTCTAGCGGCAGGGGCGTCAGGAATGGGCCCCAGCCGGCGCGGGCCCCGCACCCTGCGCCGTCCGTAGGCTCCTGCAGTCGGAGGCCGGCCGGCCGGCCTCACACCACCCCTCGCCCCAGCCCTGCCGTCCCCACCCCAAATCCCCGGGAAGGAAGATGAGGGAGACGGGCCCGGCGCTCAGCAGCCAGAGCAGCCAGAGCAGCCGCAGCAGCAGCAGCAGCAGCAGTCGGGGGAGGGTGTTTCGCCGTTTCCTCTCAGCCGCCAGGACAAGATGGCAGCGGCCGCGGAGAGGGGCTGAGCCCGGGCTGGGTGGTGCCGCCTGCTGAAGCGCCTGGCTCCCTGTCCCCGGCACGGCCCCGCACCCCACTCCGGACATGCTCAGGGCTGCGGCCGCCCGAAGAGGGGAGAGCTCAGGCCTCTAGGAAGGTAAGGGAGGAGGGCGAGGGGCGCCCCCACCCCAGGGTGGGGGGACTGGCTTCATTCGCGGGGCCTCCGGGCCCCTCAGTCCGACCCCGGCGGAGTCCAACGCCTCCCGAGCGGCCCGCACCCGTCGCGCGTCCAACATCGGCGGCCGAGCCGCTGCGCTCCCGAGCTCCGCCTTTCCGCCGCGGCTCCCCGCCGGGTGGCGAGTTCGGGGACCGCTCGCGGCCCGCAGGCCGCTGGACGCGGGGGCCGCGCGTGGTTGGTGCGAGCGGTGGCGCAGCCTCCGGGAAGCCGCGCCGAGGCCGGGCCAGGCTGGGCGGCCCCGGCCTTCGGCTGCCAGGGTTGCGCAACGGCTCTTCCCAGCAACCGAAGTTTTGTTTAGTCCCACAGGGGGCCTCTTTCCCCACCGCGACGTTAGGCCGTCACTACGGAGACCTCTTGTCTTTCATTAAGGGGAACAAACACAAACACGCGCACGCACACACGCAACTTGAGCGCCCCAGCCGATGGCTGCGTCCCTGGCTTTGTGGCCCAGTCACCAGCGTCGCCGAGCGGCCGGTCTGGAGGGTGTCAACTCGGGAGACGTGAGTGCGTGTGATTGTTGGGGAGGAGAAATGTGACCCGCCGCTCCGCGTCCCCCGCCGCGGCCGGAGGAAGGCGTGGCGGCCGCGCGGCGGGGCTGTTGCCGGCTTCTCGCGCTCCGGTGGCGGCCGCCCGGGTCCCTTGGTGGAGAACTCTCGGAAAGACTTCTGCTGGGAATGTCTGTTTTCCTGTCGGGAGGGAGACGGCTGTTTTTAAAATGGTATGTGGCTCTCCGCGGAGCCTGTTTCCCAATCTTATCTAGGCTTGAGGAATTGCGCTAAAGGGTGTGTGCGTAAATTACCTTGGACCTGTTACAGAGGAGTCCTAACACGTTCAGTCCTCGGACTGTGTTTTCCCAACCTCTCGCTGCCCTGTTAGAATTTATTTTTTCCACCTGTCCGGTCGCTGCTTCTAATGATAAGGCGCTTCTGTTAGCAACAGTGAAGTTTTTCAGATTCTCGGCTGGCGTATAGGGAAAGCTCATGGTAGATTCTGTTGTCAACTTTGATGTCTCCCTGGTCCTGGGCCGGGAGAGTTAGCTTGTAAACCAGCCTGTGCTTGTGCTTATGTGTACCTTGTAGTAGTTTGGGGATTGGCTGACTACCCCCCTCCCCGCCTCCCCTCCTCCCCCAATTTTAGGTTTTGCTTGTTAGCTGTAGCTTCTGGCGTGGAATCACTTATATTCACACCATTTCAGTTTATTTCAAAGTTTTAATGTCTTGGTGCCTTACAATTTTTAGGAAGTGCCCTTTTTGATCAAATTTTTGTTGAAAACTTTTGAGCAGGATCAGTGGGCTTTGTCTGTTCCCCAGCTAACACATTTTAATCCTACATTCTCACTTTAATTTTTCAGAAGCTGGGCAAGCCTCACCATATGTTTGATAAGTCTAGATTCTGCTTATGTTTGCAAGTGCAGTGCTAATTTTATACAGTGAGCTATGATAAGGTTTTGATAGGTCATGATTAAACTTAGTATTAAACTTAGTAAACTTAGTCAACAAAATAAAACTGACGTTTTAAAAAAATAGTTTTTATAGTTTTATTGGCTACCTTATGCCTTTATGCCACTTAGCAGTAAATGAAATGTAACCAGTCAGATAAAGTATTTTTAAATTAAGGTTTTCTTGGTATATTTAGGGGTCCATTCTACTACATAAAGTGTAGACAGCTCATATTTATAAAATATAATGCTCAAACTGTTTCAGGCTTATTTTTCTTTTACTTTTGAAACTTATTTGATCTTAATTTATGTTAGAAGTGTGTTGAAGTATTTGGGATTTTGCACATTTCACTGTGCAGTTTTTTTGTACTTACCATAAAATTAAATAACAATTTGTTCCTGAATTTTTTTCCTCTACTCTAGGGAATATATTTTCTAAAAAAATTTTTTTTTGTGGGGAGCCTTAGATTCCAACTATGTTTTAAAAAGGTAAGATGAGCTTGAAATCTAGAACAGAACCAGTCATTAAATGTTTCAAATTTATATTTGGACATTGCTGACTACAGTAGCTAAACACATATTAGGCAGGCAGATCATAACATGGTGAGCTAGTCCTCGTTTATTGTCATAATACTTTTCCATTGAACTAGTCATTATCTTGCTTATAAACCAGTCATTGGCTTCTGGGCATGGAGTTTTAGAGTCACATAAAAGTGGATGGTTTTTATGAGATAATTCTTCTTGTAAACATGCTTGAAAAGAAGCTTCAGATCATACTATTTTAATTTTTTGGATGTTCTGTCATGGAGTACCATAAAATAAGGTGCAAATTACAGAGGTAGGCTGCTGTAGCTAGTATGGCGGGTATGGCGGGGCACATTAGTATTTGTTTATTGTAAGATTTTAAAAGCTTTTTTTTCCCTTGTGACTTAAAATAGCAACAGCTGTTGAATGAACTTTTTTTTTTTTTTAAGATTTTTATTTATTTGTCAGAGAGATAGAGAGAGCACAGGCAGGCAGAGTGACAGAGGCAGAGGGAGAAGCCAGGCTCCCTGCAGAGCAAGGAGCCCGGTGTGGGACTCGATCCCAGGATGCTGGGATCATGACCTGAGCCGAAGGCAGCCGCTTAACCGACTGGGCCACCCAGGTGTCCCTGAATGAACTTTCTGATTGAGCTTTTGTGTTTTAAATATTTGATACTTGAACACTGAAGGCATTTATAGGTAGGAAAGGGGAAATGTGGATTTTAGAACGCTGAAATACTGTTTCCTAAACCTGTTTCACATCCATTGAAGGGAATACTTGGTTGCATGTTGTTTTCCATTGGAGTGTTACAGTGACTTATTCTGGTGACTTTTGAAATGATTTTTCTATATTCTCTCCACAGTAGTTCACCAAAGGTGCTGATAAGGTAGATTAGAATTGTGTTAGTGGTAGTTAATTGAAAGGCATAAGTAATGTAGTTTCCATTGCATTCCATTTACGTTTGAGTTTGGAGATAAAGAAGTGATGGCAATATTTAGATTTAAGTGTGTTCTAAGAAACTTTGAAGTTCTCTGTATTTAAAATATCTCTCCAGAGTTATTCTTGCCCCTTAACTATTAGAGGATACAAAAGAACTTGCTATATGATTATATTGTTGCTGTCAAAAGAAATGTTCATGTAAAATTTCTGGGTTTGCAGCTGTCCTAATTTTCTAATGTCTGAAGTTGAGACTTCCAGTGTGTTATGTTTATCTTGGAAGTTACTTCTGAGAAAAATTACTACTATTTTGTTAAAATGGAGGAATCTGCCAGTCAATTTTATTACTTCTTTAAAGGTGTCCCTACCTGCCCACCCCCCAACTTGCTGAAAGCTGTGTTACAGTAACCCTTTTTATATGATACAAATGTGAGTCTAAAGGAATTATTTTAAATGTCTTTACTGGTTCTGGATTCAGCTGCTTAAAAAATAACTTGTATCTTTGAACACAGCATAAGTTGAATAGGGATATATATTTAGAGTTGAAGGGGTATCCCCCCCCTTTTTTTCTTAGATTTTATTTTATTTATTTGAGAGAGGGAGAGACAGAACAAGCAGTTGGGGGGTGGGGCAGAGGCAGAGGGAGAAGCAGGCTCCCTGCTGAGCAGGGAGCTCAGTGTGGGGCTCAGTGTGGGGCTCCATCCCAGGGCCCTTCGCATCATGACCTGAACCAAAGGCAGGCACTTAACTGACTGAGCCACCCAGGCATCCCAGGAGTCGAAATTTTCAGGGTAGGTAAGGGACTTATGTGGCTGACCTAAGGAAATACAGTCCAGTTCTTTTGGTTGGATTAAGAATGATTTGGAGGAGGAAAAAAATGTGATTTGGGGATAAACAACTTAATATTAGTGTTTTGCTTCTGTAGTTTTGTCATAGCTGTTATTTTGGACCTTATTAGGACCAGGCTAGAATAGAAATTTGGAAGATGTGTGTTATACATTTTACCTAAATGTTTGTCAAATTAGACCTTGAACTATTTGGCAGATCATGCTGCTCTCCTCAGTTGATACTGGGGCCATATGTCACTACACAAAGGCAACATAGTATCTGGATTCTTAGGTGCACACTGTTACGCTGAGGACCTGGAACCTCTGCTCTTAGGACTTGAGTGCAAATTTTAAAAATCTGGTCGAGTATTGGAAATGCTGTATTTTTAGGGATGGTATTTGTGGTTTGAGGGCAATTATGTCAGTAGACTGATTTATCTTTGTATTTAGTAGTTATGGCCAAGTCAGTACTTGAGAGAGTTACCTTTCTCCAATTGGAAGTCTTTGAATTGAAACAAGACAAGGACAATAATGTTTTACTTTAAATATATTTTGTTCCTTTGACTCAAACAATTTCTTTAATTTTCTAAGAGAGTGAGAATTTTCCTTGTTGGGGAAGACTGAGTGGGAGGGAAGCTAGTGGTCAGGTAAGGATTAAGATAGAGGAAGCTGGGCCCTAAATTGCTGGAGGAGGTTGATTTAAGTGAATTTAGGAGACTTAGAAATCTGTTTTGACTTATGTATTCAAGTTGTTAGAGACCAGAGATCAGTGAAATATGTGGTAGCTTGAGGGAAAGATTAAGAATACAGCATAACGAGGCACCTGGGTGGCTCAGTGGGTTAAAGCTTCTGCCTTCCCAGGGTCCTGGGATTGAGCCCCGCATGGGGCTCTCTGCTCAGCAGGGAGCCTGCTTCCTCCCTTTCTGCCTGCCTCTCTGCCTACTTGTGATCTCTGTCTGTCAAGTAAATAAATAAAATCTAAAAAAAAAAAAAAAAAAAAAAATACACCGTAACATCTGTTAAAAGATCAGCATTGTGAAATAATATCTGTGTATTATCCCTGGCCAGTTTTTAAAACCACTGACACCCCCCCCCCTCCTTTTTGTGCCTTTTATTTCTTCAGTCTAAGCTACTTTTCCTTAACGTTGAACTTAGAGAAGATAACCTTCCTGTACAATTACAAAATTCTTATGTTAAATGCCTAATTTGAAATCAGAAGTGTGAAGAGCATAGAACATATTATTGCTATTGAAGTGAGCTTGATTTATAGAAATAAAATTTTTTTTATTTTTTTAGTTCTTAGAGATACTTAAAAATAAAACTAAAGTGCATAGTAAATGAATGTAGGTTTTTCAAACTGAAATAAAACCCAATTTCTCTGCTGTCACTCATTCGTTTTTTACTTTCTGAGATTAACATCTCTTCTTTTAAAAATTAGATTTCCAGGGGCGCCTGAGTGGCTCAGTGGGTTAAGCCTCTCCCTTGGCCCAGGTCATGAACCCAGGATCCTGGGATCAAGCCCCGAATGCGGCTCTCTGCTCAGCAGGGATCCTGCTTCCTCCTCTCTCTCTCTGCCTGCCTCTCTGCCTACTTGTGAGCTCTATCTGTCAAATAAATAAATAAAATCTTAAAAAAAAAATTAGATTTCCAGATACATTTTTCATGTTGCATTTTCTTTGCTGCTTTGCCTTTTTTTTTTTTTTTTTTAAAATAAAAGGATTACACCTAAAAGAAGTGGAGATTTAGAGAAGAATAACAAAGTATGTTGCTCCTTTGAGCTGTACTTTTTCTTTTAGGTAAGGATCTAAATTGTGAAAGACTGATTCTTAGTCCCACTGAAAATAAAAGATTGCCAGAGGTGGTCAGATAAATTGTTTTATTTTGCATATTGTTAATGCTAGAGCATCTTTTTAAATTGGAAATCATTGTTTAGATTTGATATTGAAATAATTAGATGAAAAGAATGAGTCATTTCCTCCCCCCTTTAGAATTTTGTAGCCATTTATTATAAATTACATTTGATTATATGGCGTACCAAGAACATTGCCTTTATAGAATTTTTAACTTGGCTGCATTTGACTAGCCAGTTATAGATGATCCCCTATTTACCATGGTTCGACTTAGGAATTCTTGACTTTACCATGGTATGAAAGTCATACACATCTGTACTTCGAATTTTGAATTTTGCTCTTTTCCCAGGTTAGCAGTGTGGGGTCTTATACTTTCCTTTGATGCTGGGCAGAGGCAGGGAGCCACAGCTCCTCGTCAGCCAGATGATCGTGAGGGTCAGTAATGATATACTTAAAACTCTTCTGTACCCAGACAGCCATTCCTTTTTTCACTTTCAGTACAGTATTGAATACATTACATGAGATATTTACCACTGTATTATAAAATAGGCTTTGTGTTAGATGACTTTGCCCAACTGTAGGCTAATGTGTTTTGAGTGGGTTTAACCCAACTTGTCCACTTAAGGTGGACAAGGCTAAGCTGTGATGTTCAGTAGGTTAGGTGTATTAAATGCATTTTCTATTTGGTATTTTCAGCTTATAATGGGTTTATCAGGATGCAACACCATTTAAGTTGGGAAAGACCTGTTTTCCATTTTAGAAATTAAAAAACATGTGACATACTAAAAATGTTTGTTAACTTCAAATTCTGCAGCTTCCCCCTACTTTTGTTGCACACTATTTATAAATTAAAATACCTTACAGTTTTTAAAATAATGAAATAGTAAACTTTGAAACCCTTGCAGAAAATAGCTTGCTTAGAAAACATTTCTTACCTATAAAGTGGTTATTTAAAGCCCTAAAGATATTATTTGTCTATATTTTAAGCCTGTGTTACCTGTTTAATTATACAACAAGTCTTGTAGGTTTGGTAAACTATACGACCTTAGATATATAATGTCCGGTCTTAAATAGTTAATAGGTTAGATAGAGTGATAACATATTGAAAATTGAACTTGACTTTCTAGAGCTATTTCTTCCAAAAAAAAAATTAAGTTAATGCTTCAGAGGGCCTTAAATATGTAAGTTATGATAACTTATATTGAGATTAAGTAAGGTAAAGTGACATAAAATCACAATGAAAATTGCAGGTTATGAGCTATATAGCCTGTGGCTATGATGCTGTGCTTTGCTACATTCGTGGAACAAAACATGTGTTGGGCCAACTTGTAATCAGTTTCAGTGGAGACAGTACAAGTATCTCTGGAGTGTTTTAAGTTAGGTGAGAATAGTATTGGCTTCAGAAATACTAGGTTTTTATTTATTTATTTTTAAAGATTTTATTTATTTATCTGACAGAGATCACAAGTAGGCAGAGAGGCAGGCAGAGAGAGAGAGAGGAGGAAGCAGGCTCCCCCCTGAGCAGAGAGCCCAATGTGGGGCTGGATCCCAGGACCCTGGGATCATGATCCAAGCCGAAGGCAGTCTTTAACCCACTGAGCCACCCAGGTACCCCAGAGATACTAGGTTTTTAATTTGGTTACTGTGCTTACAGTATTTTTTGTAGCTGGATCACAGACTTGTACCACAATTAAATGAAATTTTATCATGTTAGGCAAAACAGTGTTAAAATGTGTGTGTGGAAACTATTTTACCTGGTATATATTTGGGTGTCCTTACTAGGTGCAAAGTATTCTGCTGTGAAGGAAGAGAGCAAGCCATGGTTCCAGCTATGGGCAAATAGGTGAAATTAGCCAAGTACTGTAAACTTTTTTTATACTTGAGTATGAGTATGTGAGATGGAAAACACTGCCTGAGAAAAATAATGATTTTTATATATAGCATGTTCAGGTTTTTAAAAACTGTTTATTTAAATAAATAATGTTTAAAATATCAGGAATGGTTTGGCTTCTGAAAGTTGGGTATAATACTTGTTACTCTTTATAATGTTTAAAGGCTAAAACGTCATTTTAAAAATATGAAAAAAAATTGGGGGTGCTTAGGTGGCTCGGTTAAGTGGCCAACTCTTGTTTTCAGCTTAGGTCATGATCTCAGGGTCCTGAGATGGAGCCCTGCATTGGGCTCCAAGCTCAGTGGGGAGTCTGCTTGAGGATTTCTTTCTTTTTTTTTTTTTTTTAAAGATTTTATTTATTTATTTGAGACAGAAATCACAAGTAGACAGAGAGGCAGGCAGAGAGAGAGGGGGAAAGCAGGCTCCCCACTGAGCAGAGAGCCCGACGCGGGGCTCGATCCCACGACCCCGGGATCATGACCTGAGCCGAAGGCAGAGGCCTTAACCCACTGAGCCACCCAGGCGCCCCTGCTTGAGGATTTCTTTCCCTCTCCCTGTCCCCTACCCCTGCTTGTACTTGTGCTCTCTCTAAAATAAATAAATAAATGAACAAGTAAGTCTTCAAAAACAAAATGAAAACAATTCTATAAATTTATTTTCTGTTACTAGCTTTTTCATGTAATAGTCTAATGGTTTTATATAGACATGTTGCATGTACATTTAAATCAAGTGCAAGTTCATATTTCTTAAGTATGTGAATCTAGTTCTCTTATTCTCATGGTTTTTCCTTTTGGACATGCACAATTCTTGCATTGCTTGAGAAGATTCTAATAGGTTTGCCTTTCCTAACTATATTACTACCTTCTAAATTTGGAATGCAGAGCTCTCCAAACCTCATTCCTATGCCAACTGGTGGGAAGAAAATAGAAGGTGAAAACAGGGTCTAAATAGAATTCCATTTGAAGAAGATTGAAACTGTTAGCTGTGACTTATTTGAAATCATTATACAGAAGGGATATTATTTGTGTACTTAATTTATGTAAATCATAAGTATGTTTAATTTGGGGTCCTTGAAGCCGAGTCATGCAAAGGGCAAGTATTATGTTATATTGCTCCACTATAATCACATATGATACATTCTTTTTTTTTCTTTTTTTAAGATTTTATTTATTTACTTGAGAGAGAGACAGTGAGAGAGAGCATGAATGAGGAGAAGGTCAGAGAGAGAAGCAGACTCCCCATGGAGCTGGGAGTCCGATGCGGGACTCGATCCCGGGACTCCAGGATCATGACCCGAGCCGAAGGCAGTTGTCCAACCAACTGAGCCACCCAGGCGTCCCACATATGATACATTCTTAATGAAATTTTACAATTTGGTGACATTTTTATATTTACTATATATGTGTATTTAAAATTGAATTTTGTGTGGAAACGTACTTAGGGTGTTAGGGATTATAGTATACTTGGTTTGCCAGTACTTTTGAGTAGATAACAATTGGGATATTTACCTTGTGAGTTACTCTTAAGTCCTCCTAGTGTGGCAGTTCTGAAAATATTTCTAATGGCTACTCTAACTTTTAAAATGTCTCTTGGGGTGCCTGGGTGGCTCAGTGGGTTAAAGCCTCTGCCTTTGGCTCAGGTTGTGATCCCAAGGTTCTGGGATCAAGCCCGGCGTTGGGCTCTCTGCTCGGCAGGGAGCCTGCTTCCTCCTCCCTCTCTCTCTGCCTGCCTCTCTGCCTACTTGTGATCTCTATCTGTCAAATAAAATAAATAAAATCTTAAAAAAAAAAAAAAAGAAAAAAGAAAGAAAA